>NW_003302553.1:23747981-23937148 GCF_000004255.2 Arabidopsis lyrata subsp. lyrata
TAGTTTAATATATACAAACTTTCGTTTTTTCTTCCATATATACTAATCATAATTAATTAGTATAGTTTAGTTAAGAAAATATTTTAAAATCTACTAAATTTCGTTGTATGATTAAAAATTATTTGTATCTAAACAAAATCCATGTTTGTTAGATTCATGATTGGCCTCCTAAATATTAGGTACTAGTGTACTAACCCGTGCGTTGCACGGCCTTATAGAATATAATAATCTTTTTAATAGTTGGAATTAAATATAAATGAGATGAAATCAAAGAGTACATAATAAGATGTTGTATCTGCTATTAGCGGAAAAACGGTCTATTTCCCCATGAGAAGTATGCTTATCACGCCAGATAGAGCCCGTTCTTTGACCTCTGTCTATATGTCCATGAAACGGAAGTTAAACACTTATTTCCCCCCTAATTGGAAGTTCGATATCTTAATCTCCCCAATTCTGAAAGCTGGAGATGTATAACCCCATCGTGCTGGGTTTACTCGGTTTACTGTATATCGAAACCTAATTAAACCGACTAAACCTAATTCGAACCGAAATAAACCTAATTCGAACCGAAATAAACCTAATTACTACCCGATTACAACCCGATTTCATTCACTTCCCCAAATCAAAATTTCTCGACGAACCCTAGAAACTCAGAATCGAAAATCGAAGCTCCTCGATCTGCTGCTCAAAATCTTGGAGATGTCGGTAGTTCCTCATGATCCTGATGTTCTCGGCGAAGCCGAAGCCGTCGGCGATGTCGATCCTGAAGCTAATGACAGAGATGAATTTCACATGGAAGAGATGCTAAGGGAGTGGACCGACGAACCACCAATCCGCCACGATGTGTACCCGGAGAGTGAGAATGAAGAAAACGACGACGAACCTGGAAGATTTGATACACATGTAAGGCGTGGTGATGGCCATTTGTACTCGAAGCAGAGTTTCTTCAGTGGAGTTGCATTCAAAGAGGCGGTTGTTGATTACGCTCTCAGAACCGGATGCAATCTGAAGCAGTACAGGTATGATAGTGATAAGATTGGATTCAAATGTGTTGGAAATGATGGTAAGGAGGATGGAGCTCGGTGTGAATGGCAAGTTTATGCAGCAATACTTCCGAAGGATCAAATGTGGAAGATTAGGAAATTCATTGACAAACATAGCTGTATCCCAAATGGAGAATGTGAGATGTTTAAGGTGCCTCATATAGCTAGGTTGTTTGTCGACAAGATTAGGGATAATCCCGAGTTCTACATGCCGGCAAAGATTGAAGAAATCATCTTGGAACAATGGAAGATTAGTGTGACTAGGAATCAATGTCAGTCTGCGAGGAAGAAAGCGTTACAGTGGATTGAGAAGGAGTATGATGATCAATTTGCAAGGCTAAGGGACTATGCGGCTGAGATTGTAGATTCAAACAAGGAGTCACATGTTGAGGTAGATTGTCTGACGACTGATGATGGTAAAGACATCTTTAATAGGTTCTATGTTTGTTTTGACAGCCTTAGAAGAACATGGAAGGATTCTTGTAGGCCTCTGATAGGTATTGATGGCTGTTTTCTAAAGAATAAGGTTAAGGGACAGTTACTGGTAGCATTAGGTAGGGATGCTAACAATAGGATCTATCCTATAGCTTGGGGTGTGGTTAAGGTAGAGAACACAGACAATTGGGTTTGGTTTGTGAAGCTGTTGAAAGAGGACTTGGGTTTAAGCAATGGTGAAGGGTTCATCATGATGTCTGATAGACAAAAGGTAACTGCTCTTGTCTTTTGTTGTTTTGTTTTGTCATTTCACTTCTGTCTTAGCTAATGTTTGTTTTTTTTGTTTCAGGGTTTAATCAAAGCTGTTCAGCTTGAGTTACCTAATATAGAGCATCGGATGTGTGTCCAACACATCTATGGGAACTTAAAGAAGACTCATGGTAGTAAAACCAGGATAAAGCCACTGCTCTGGAATTTGGCTTGGGCCTATAATGAAAAAGATTTTAAGCAGCACTTGGAGAAGATATTCTGCTATGACAGTGTTATCTACAATGATGTGATGAAAACAAATCCAAAGAGTTGGTCCAGGGCATTCCAGAAAGTAGGCAGCTTCTGTGAGGATGTTGACAACAACTCAGTGGAGTCTTTCAATGGATCTTTGAACAAGGCAAGAGAGAAGCCATTTGTTGCAATGTTAGAGACTATCAGAAGAATGGCCATGGTAAGGATTGCCAAAAGGTCTGTAGAATCCCATACTCACACAGGTAAGCTTCTCTCTTAATCTCTGTTGTTTACTTAATCTTTGTTGTTTACTTGACAACTTTTATATCTTTTTTTGCAGGTGCATGTACACCTTATGTTGCCAAGTTTCTAGCTGGTGAACACAAGCTCGCTTCTACTGCCAAAGTATCTACAAGCACCAATGGAATGTATGAAGTGAGGCATGGTTCTGATTATCACCGAGTAGACTTAAAGGCATACACTTGTACATGCAGGAAGTGGCAGATCTGTGGCATCCCGTGTGAGCATGCATATGGAGTCATTCTCTACAAGAAGCTTGAACCTGAGAACTTTGTGTGTCAATGGTTCAGGACAGCAATGTGGAAAAGAAACTACACGGATGGCGTCTGTCCACAAAGAGGACCTAAGTTCTGGCCTGAGAGTCATAGGCCTAGAGTCCATGTGCCTGAGTCACCAGAAGGAGAAGACAACAAGATGACAAAAGCTGAGAAAAAAAGGAAAAAGGGTTTGAATGAGTCTCCTAGTAAGAAGCAGCCAAAGGCAAAGAAAAGAATCATGCATTGTCGTGTTTGTGGGCAAGCTGATCACAATTCAAGACACCATGCTAAAGATAAGGTATGTGAGATTCTTGTTGTGTTTGTGGCATTTGTTGGATTATACTAACACTTGATGTAATTTTGCAGGCTTCTCATTTTGTCTCGCAGCCTTCTCAACCTGAACCAAGTCAAGGTTCACTCACTCAAGCTTGATCCAAGGAGTAGAAGACTGTCATAGGGTATAAGAACTAGGGTACTTATATTGTGGTTGTCTCATTGTAATTTTCGACCACATTGTTTCTACGGCTAAATGGATGTTTTGTTTCTACGGCTAAATGGATGTTTAGGATGAATGCTATTTTGAATGTTATCCGGATTCCTCTTTTTCTTTAACTTATTTTGATCAAAATGGCTAATTGGATGTTCTTTTTCTTTAACAAAAGAACAAACAAGATTACTAAATGCATTCTCTTACACATAAATCAAACAAGAGTATAAACATGATCATATTACAAAGACAAAGACATAATTCTCTTACACACTAGTCCACCAAAAGTAGAAACATAAATCCAATCATGATCATATTACAAAGACAAAGACATAAGATATTAGAAAGCTTGGGTTTACATTCATCGGATCATTCATCCTACAAGTTTGGTGAATCCAATCATAATCATACACCCTAACACTACTACAATCATCATCTTCTTATTGCTTGTTTTGGCTTCAGACAAAGCATCTTCCACCTTCTCAAATAACTCCTTCTCTATCTTCATTTGGACATTCTCGGAAACCTTCTTATCAAACTCTAACCTCTCTGTTCTAAGCTCTTTCAACTGCAGCTCAAGTTCACAATTCTTTCCTCTCAATGTCTCTAACTCATTGAGCAAGGCTTCATCAACCCATTTGAAAGTGTGATCATCGTTCCTTAGCTAGATATGAACAGTGATCTTTCAATATTAGAAGAATCTAAAACATGAAAACAGAGGAAATAGAGATTGACATTACCCTATGTTTTGCAGCAAAACCGCAACGAAAGTATCTCCGGTAAGGATTCGGATCGGATTTAGAAATCAATGCCACGATTCCTTCTCCGCACCAGCAGCTCTTTGGCACTCCGACCACTCTTCCTCTTCCACGAGGACCTGTAGAACCCGTCGAACTCGATGATAGATTGCTCATCTTCAAACTCAAATTCGGGTTTTCAAAGAGAAATCGGATTTTAGGGTTCTTGAGTTTTGAATTTGGGGATTTTGAATTTGGGAATTGGGGATTTTTTGTTTGGTTACGACAATGGGTCGGGATGTCGGGTTATAATAAGGAAACCGGTCTGTTTTTTGGTTTGGTTACGACCCATACATGGTTTCGTGTCGGGTTTACACATCAAACCGACGTAACCACGAATCGGGGAGATTAAGATATCGAACTTCCAATTAGGGGGGAAATAAGTGTTTAACTTCCGTTTCATGGACATATAGACAGAGGTCAAAGAACGGGCTCTATCTGGCGTGATACGATAGTTCTCGGGGGGAAATAGACCGTTTTTCCGCTATTAGCCTATTACGCTGCAAACTTAACAAATTGATTTTAACAATGATAAGATCGAACAGACCAAGAACATATAACCTTAACACTACTAATTGCAAATGACACAAAATAATACAATGATTGATAAAATCCTAGTTTTCTTCTAATCTGATTCTCGTCCTTCAATTCCGGTGTCAACGACCTCATGCTCTTTGTCTCCGAGAGAGTTGAATCATGAGAGCTAGCTGGTCAAAGGTTAAGTATTCATCACCAGCTTTCTTAATGCGACTTCTTGCTCTCTTTGTGAACCTCAAGGCAGCAACTTTCATAGCTAGAATCTCGTGTACACTCAATTCCAACCAATATCAGAACATGAAGCACCTTTAAATATGTTCTAGATAACAAAATTCAAACCGAACATTGAACACATCTATGTTGCAGACTAAGTTCAGATTATCAGTGAACACTTTAGTTTCACAAATTGGGAACTGGTTCTAAAGAAATAAAACAGATTAATCAAGATCTAAGACTGATTTCAACATAAAGATACAAAAGAGAGAGAGAAGGATCAACGAAATGGAGCCATGCCAGCCATGAATTCCACAAGCCTATATAGAGAAAGAGGAGCTTTGTTGATTTTCTCATAAAATGCCTCTTCAATATCACAACATTGAACTTGCTCTGAGTTCTCCTTACCAGAAAACGGTAAAACTGCAAATTATAAAAACAAATCTTTATTCAGTAAAATTCACCCAATTAAAAACCTATTCAAATGAGGGGGAAAAACAAAGGACAGAGATCGTCGCTGAATTTGTAACCTTGACATTAAGCTTAGGGTAGACATCATCTGACTTTGGAGCTGTCCTCTTGGTCTTCTTGTTCTTGCCTCAAGCTATCAGATCAATACCCTGCAAACACGATATATCATTCAATCTCAAAATCAACCTTGGAAGCAAGGTTCAACCTCAAAGAAAACTAAGAGAGATGAATCATTCACACTCTAATCCAAAGCTTAAATGTCACAAGAAAAGACCAATCCACATTCCAATACAACTACGTAAATGATAGGAACCATCCAAAATCCTTTGTAACTTCAATATCAAACTGAAAAACAGGAAAAACTTGTAGATGAAATGAAGATTGGAAGACAGAGGAAGCGACAAGCACCATTGTCGTCCGGTGTTGTAATCGCTAACCTTGTAAGTTGAAAGATTTTTTAATAGAGAACACTTCAATAACAAACTAAATCATTGTGGAGAATTATGATGAACCTCATAAAGAACAATTTGATAACAGACTAAATAAAATTTGAAGTTATGAATCCATTCGTTTGATATAATTCAAGTTCTTTATCAAACTTATTCCAGTTGTTAAAATAAAAACTGAGAATTTGTTGTGACATGTGAATGAATGATTAAACAATGATGAATAAAAAAACCAGAATTGGGAAATTAGAAATCAGAATTTGTAAATTGCAAAAAGAAGAGACATGCGATTTATGAAACCCTAAAATCAGAAGATGCAAGAACTTCAATTTTACACCCGATAAAAGTTGGAGGAAACCGGAATCAGAAAAAGAAGAGATTTGGAAGCTTTTTGTGTGAATTCATGTTGTTTCATTGTTGAAGAAGAGAAGAGAAGCGAAGTGGAGATATCAAGATCGTGGAGGAGGCGAAGCAGTTGTAAAAGAAGATTATTATTTTTCTGTCGTGTATTTTCTTTTTTTAATGAGAAAAGTAAAAATTGTTTTAAAAAATGAAAGTATAAAATTTGTGACTTAATCCACGTGGCAGATAGATAGAGTTGCAGTTAATACTAAAGTGACTTGTGAATTATTAGATAAGGATTCTTTTAAATATCTTTAACCCGTTTGACCCATTCTTTTAATAAATTGGTTAATATTAGTGACAGGGAATTAAAATGATTATGATTAGAAATCTCTAATAGCATATACTTACAAACTCAACGTTACAACTTAGAGGATGTACTTCCCCAAAGAAAGAAATAATTTAAGAAACTTAGCACTAAACAAGAAACTCTCCCAGGCACTATTCTCGAGACCTCTTTTCTGATCGCTAGTTTGCCGGCGTCGGGATATCTCGTCTCTCTCGAACCCTTGTCTCTCAAAGCTCTTTTCTTTGTTTCAATTTTGCCTTTTTTCTCAATCTTCTCGAACCTTCTCGCTTGTGACGATATTCGACGGCACTTCAATCTTATGCGACAGAGTTAGGAGGCGGATTCCGGCGATCCCCCTTCCTATTTACCCTCTGGTCACATTACTTACTACGACATGGACACAAGATGAACCTTTTAAATCTAGAGGCGCCTCATCGCCAATATCTGATATCGGTCTGAGTGCTTTTCTAAAAGTTGACAGATTTGAACCTAGCTCGGTTTTCCTTAAAGCATCTCCTCACCATTCGTCGTTGACGGAAAGGGCTCCACTTCTCCTTGCGCTTCTATTTGAGCCTACAAATCTCAGTTTTGAGACTCCGGAAAGCTTCTTTTTGTCTGAGAATCATGGAACGTCGTTTGCTCCGGTGAGGCCAGTGGTGGCTAGCGGCGCAACCCTAATCTTGCAAAGGGTCTCCCTCTATGGGCTGGACACACAATTTCGCCAGATGGGCCTCAACCTCTCTTTTACCTCTACAAGGCCCAATGATTTAATTGGCCCAGGTCTGTCTTTTTTCAAACTCTATCAAACCCAATTTGTTGGACGCTTTCTTCTCTCGTGTTGGATGGTCGAGGACTCCATCGTAACAGAGTCGAGACTTCTCTGGTTTGGTTTGATAGTTACCTTTGTAAAGGTCTGATTGAAAGGTTATTTTGGGTTTCTTCCGAGGATTTTGGTCTCATTCAATTTTATATCGACCAACCGTTTTCCCTAGAAGGATCCTCTCAACGGATATCGTTGACGGCATGTGTTTATCCTGGACCGTTACTTGCGTCTTGTCCGAAGAGCTTGTCGAGGACGCACGGCATCTCTTTCTTCTGGGTGGAAATCGATTATATTGAAAAAATTTCAGAATTCATCTTCGACTCTTATCTACGGGATCTTGTTTTCAACTTTTGCAATCTGTCCCAGATCACTCTAGCCACAATCCAGCAACTACAAGCTAGAATTTTTCAGCCCCTTATTTGGTCTCCTACTGTATTGAAAGCTTTTGAATGTGTACGACAAATATTGGATCCATGTTTTAAAGTTCTACAACGATCTCTACCCGACCTTGAGGGTCTTCGGCCTGCAATCTTCCCTTCTATGGAGAGTTTATTTCAGCAACCATCCTCCTTTATGGAGAGAACAATCTGTTTCTCATCCTCCTTTACGGAGAGAACCGTTTCTTCAAGTCCGTGGTGTTGGTTTACGACTCTCAAGTCGAGAAACCGTCTCCTTATCCTAACCATTTTACTGTCTTAATGTGTCTCGTGCCGGCGAGATATACGGTTATGGACTCCTTTTCAACGTCACGTTGTCTTTTGACAGTTACCACTAGTCAACCTCCCGAATTGTTCGCGGAAGTGCTTGCGACTCACCATGAATCTACTTGTGGCAAGATGCTATTCAGCTCGTGTCTTCAATTGTTTGTGGATCTACAGTCGTTCTATATTAGATTTCTTTATGTTGCATCGATGAATGCTTTCTTCTTTGTGTTTCAAAACTTTGAGTTTCTCGGAACTCCTATCTATCCTTGTAACTTCGGTTTCTTTTGAATGAATGAAACTCTTTTGCCCGAAAAAAAAAGGATGTACTTCTCAAATAATAGTATATGATATATCTTTGTTTTTAATAAAAGGGACAACTAAATTTAAAAAGCTACAAAAAAAAAAAAAAAAACGACAATCGATGGGTTCGCTTGCTTGTGCTTAGAACTGAACTTGATCAAACCATAACCGCTAGAGTTTTATTGTAGGAAAATTTCCAACTAAACACAACATCATACGACTCAACTTTACCCCAAATTTCTCCTTGGCGTCTTTCAATTGAGATCTCTGCACACCAAATCTCTCTTCTTATAACCCAATTTTCACATGTAATGAAGAACACAGCTAGTTTCCAACCATAACTGACAGTGTCTGACCATGGAAAAGCTATATGAGGCAAAAATTCTTCCAAACCTTTGACCACTTTCCAACACCTGTGCTTTGGATCATACGCTCTTAACTTGTTCTCAAAAGGATCATAGTAGTACAATAGGTCATCAAGAACGCACCCACGGTACCACTTATTAGAATTCAACATCTCGTCCAATTCCCATTTATCTTCCTTTGGCTCGTAAACAAAGCTCTCCTGAGAATAATGGTAATCCCTCACGTACATCTTATCCGCAATAACCACGCGTTCAAACCAGAACCGACGTAACTCTAGGCTTGGCTTTGTTGTCATCTCAGGCTCCCACCTTTGTGTTTCTGTATTGAACACCAGCATTACCTTCTTTGCATCGTCATGATCGCACTTTCCCATTACGTAAATCTTTTTGTCGATGACGTCAACAATCTGTATAGCCTTGCTTCCATGAGGAATTCTGGAGTAGGGCTGCACAATGTGAGATCTACAGTCTATGCTATAGGGAGTTGTACTCGAATCTCCACTCAACACATATATCTTCGAACCAATCGAGACAAAACTTACGTTGGAAGGCATAGGAGGAAGTGACTCGATAAGGACAAAATAACAACTGTTGTTGTTTCTTTTCAGACGACGACGAAGAACATACAAATGAAATCTTTCAGTGTCGTAATTAAAGAGAACAGAATAGATACAAGCTTCGGTGTATCCCAACAAGGATCGTCTAGCGTATAGCTCAGACGAGGAAACGAGTGACCGGAAGTGTTTAGAGACGAGGGAGAGAGTTGGATAGTCCCATCTCGACACATGCGCTAAAATATCGACGATGATGTCGTCGGGAAGTGACGTAATCATTAGAGGCGAAGGTTGCTTTCTTCTTCTTCTTCTTCTGTGCCCTAATTTCGGAAGACTATGGCTAAAAACAAAAAGCCACCGAGAGAAGAATCAAGAAAAACCCTAATTCACACTACTCTTTATAACAAAGAAAAACATATATATATATATATATATATATATATATATATATATATATATATTCTTAGGGTGAGCAAGAGGAGCAAATGTGCAGGGCCCAAATTTTTTTGGGTAAACTTAAGGGCCTAAAATATTTTTTTTTAGTATGAAAAAGAGTTATTTTTAAAATTTTAAGATATTTTTAGCATGAAAAAGGCCCAAATATTTTTTTTAGTATGAAAAAGGCCAATTTTTTGTATGAAGAAATGACCAATTTTTAAGATTTGTAGAGGAACTCCAAATTAATTGAGCCGGCTCTGTATGTATATATACATAATAGAAATAAGGGAGTATTGGGCCCTAGTTTAACCGTTTGGCTTGTTAATGTTAATGTTAAGATTTTGATATTTAGGTTAAACCGTCTAATAAAGCTTGGTTTTCAAAATTATTAAGATCCATTACAAGAATATTAGTCTTCTATAGCGTCTGAATAACGTTATTTAACATTACTATATCGTTTTAATAAGCATTCTATCATCGCCCGTCAAATATATCATCAATTATTGCTATAAGATATATTTTTCATTCGAAATACTTTTTAAGTTAACAATTTTATTGATTTCAGAAACTATGAAAAAGTTAATGTAAAGAGATATTTATAGTTGGTTTAATTTGTTTGTAAAGGGTAAAGACATTTTGGAGATGGTGATAAAAACATTCTTCACTAGTAAAAAATAATTGGTTGTAAAAACACATTTTTAGTTGTAAAATAGATAGAACAATAGTAAATAGATGTAAATAAAATGACGGTTTGACCGGTTTGCATATAAAAAAAAATTCTAGAAAAAGTTGTGTAATCATATTTTAGACGAGAATTGTGAAGCCACTTTATTTGACAATAACTAATTATATTAATGATTAATATTTGAAAACAAATTTGGTAATTGACGATTTAACATTAATTACTATTATAATAAACGTTACAATAAATTTAAAATATCGAAATGTAAGTTAGTACCCCTATGTTTTAAAATATAAGATGTTTAAGTTAAAAGCACATCCTTTAAGAATTTGTTTAAAAAATACTATCATTTAATATTTAACTTTAAAAAATCCAACCAATGATATAAAAGACTGCAGAATACAAATAGTTATAAAACATCAAATGCATTTAAAAATTGCATCAAAATTTGTAAAACAGCTTATATTGAAACAAAAACATTTTGGGAAAAGTGTCATTTAAATCATCACTTTACCATTTTCGTTGGTTTAAAGCATGAAATTCTGGACCTGGTGATTTACATCCTCAATTTTATGTGGACCTAATGACTTAAATCCTCAATTTTATGTTAATTTTCAATTTAATCACGAATTTTATTTGACTAAGTCAATTATGGTACATCGTTTACTGGCTAAACGGAGATGTCCTCGCATAGTTTTCGAAGAAGAAGGTGAAAATCATGTTGGTGTAGAAAAAAAGTTATGCAATGGCTTCGAAATGCCAATTATGCGATGACATCGTCTTATTGATCCGTTTAGCCAGTAAACGATGTACCTCAATTGGCTTTGTCAACGAGAATTCATGATTAAAATCAAAATCAACATAAAATTAAGGATTTAAATCACCAAATCTGAAGTTCATGTTTTAAACCAACGAAAATGGTAAAATAATGATTTAAATGACATTTTTCCAAAAAAAAATTTCTTAAACATCATATATTTTGAAACAGAAGGAGTATATTAAAAAAAAAAAATTATATAGTTAAATAACACTTTTTCTAAGTATAAATCGTGTCTAATTACTTTCTAAAGATAGTTTTTACTTACAACAAAATTTAAGATTATTTCTTGTTAAATTTTATTCAATTTTAAAAATATAAAATCCATGAGACGGGTATTAAACTAGTATATAAATATAAAATATGCTTGTGAAGGAGAGGAACAGAATCCCTCTCACAATTCTTACAACGAGAATGTTACAATCTTCTTCAATACAAAAACCGCTAAATCTCTACCCATTGTATGTGTCTGAAATGATAGAGGAAAAGAATTAGTGGTTTACAAAAAAAAAAAAAAAAGGTTACTGATTCAAAATGAAATAGACCTTAGGAGAAAGATTCAAGTCAAACATGTGCAATCATATTGAAAGATTACAGCTGAATCTTGAAATTTTTAGCAATCACATGTGCCGTTTCTTAAAAACTTAACCAAACAGACTCTTATGATGCTCTTAACATCATAGTACATATTCCACACATCTACGATGAGGATGGTAACATTGTATGCTAATTTCTTGATTTTGACATCAATCATATATAAATAAGATTATAACAAAAATGCATGGTAAAGAAATCAAGAAATATGTATCCATTTCATATTCTAACTAAATACACCAGAGATTCAATAGAGTTCTAAGTTTCATGACTCTTTAAAGAGTAAGATACCAAAGGATAGAAACTAGTGCGATAAAAGATATTTTCAATCTCTATATTGTAACAAAATCAAACAACGAGTACAAGTGGTAAAATCTAACAACAATCATCAGTGTAAGATGCAAAATTTGAGAAAGACTAGACTAGATGAATAAGTATCTACATGATACTCCAAGATACATCTGTTTCATAAAATGAGGGACTTTATTATTCATACAAACACCAAAACAGAGATAGCAAGAATTATAAACACAGAAATGTAATGTAAAATTTACCTTTTCTCAGTGTATGATGCAAATTTCATTCACATGGTTAGATCAATCAACAAAGGTTTCATTCTCCGGAAGCTTGCGAGTCATGCTGCTGTGTACCACCTTTGGAAGCAAAGAAACAATGCTCTCCACAACCAAATCTATATCAGCCCAGATGCAGTCTTTATCCTCATCGACAAGGAGCTGCGCAACACCATCTCTGCCAGACGGAACCGGAAGCATTTCAGGAACCTAATGGCTCTTTGGATCCGATAATTTGTTGATTGACACCCAACAACTCTTTGTAACCCTTCTTTTTTAAAACTTTTTTGGCAAGGCTACAATCTCTAGGTTGACTTTTTGTAAAACCTCAAACTTCATTTATATGATATTCACATTCCTATCAAAAAAAAAAAAAAAAAAAAAAACAAAGGTTTAAAGCATAACGCAAAACAAATACTTTCAAGATTCAAGGAAACTACAATCATAATATCGACAAGAGACTCTAAGATGCATCCATTTTATAGAATTTGAGACCTTATGATACACAAGCATTGAAAATAGAAAGAATAAATTTATTTAAACACACAATGTAATATTCCAATACCCAAAGCAAAATCAACATTTTTTAATGATACGTTAGCAAGAAGTTTATAGAATCTTAGGGATAGATCAAGATTCAAGGATAGTAATGCTATTAAGACAACTAATATAAGAAACATTTTTAATTAAGAATGGTGCTTAGACCTGCATTTCTAATTTCTTATCACATGTAATAAAATCAGTTTATCACAGAAACGTCGAGAAAGCTTATATATACCTGATCATAAATTATGCTACACTTAGAAATCTCCTTGGCATCAATGAGAAATTTAACATCGTTTGAAGAACACACCTGAGCAAGTCAAAATTAGTCTATACTTCACATAATTGTCTCTCACTTGTGATTTTCAGAATTGTATCAACTAATTACAAAGAAGTTTGAAAAGAAAATACAAACAAACACAAAAAGGTTTGAAAAGCATATACCTGTCAAAGAAGTCAGCTACATTTGAAAACTCCTCAAAGTCTTCACACTTTAAACACCTTCAGAAGCATTTACCTGTGGATATCAGAATCTGTTAGTATTCATTTTAAGTGAGAGTGCCCTTTACCTCATTCTTAACTCGCTGCATATTTTGTGTCTAGTATCTTTGTCTTACAACTTCTTAAAGTCATTGGGTTAAAAATTGTTTAAGCCGTTGGTCTAGTACTTCTAAGTTCACAGTCTTGTCTTAAGACTCCTTTAAATCTGCTGGTCGTTTTACCATCCAACATTCTTTGTCAAGCATCTTTGTCTTACAACTTTTTTAAGCCGTTTGGTCTAGTACTTTTTTAAGTTCACAGTCTTGTCTTAAGACTCCATTTTGAAACCAATTTCTTCACCAGTCTTCGAAGAATTCTTCGAGAAAAGAAAAGAGAAGAGAGAAATATTTGGGAGAAAAATAATGTATCGTTAATAACGGATATAATTATACCCATAATGACCGTTGATCTGATCCGTCATATACTTTAATCGGACGGCAATATAAACGATTTTAGCGTTTTGTCCTCAACGGTTATATCTCGAGAGATTAGATGGGTTTCATAATGTAGGCCCAATAAGACCATTACTTTAAAACTCAAAATTTAAAAACTCTTTCTCTTACGCTCGGTGACCGTTGTTTGCTTAGCCCATATATCAATTCTTGTGTTTATTGGGCCTACTGATTTTCTTTATATAACAAAATGAACAAGAGGTTTTGCTGAAAGTGGAAGGGGGAACTAAGAAGATAGCGAGGAAGAAAGACAAACATATGAAATTATACTTTTACCAACAATCCTTGTCATTGTGCCCAGAAGATACTAGAAAAGCATTACAACAGCTTTGACCAAGTGACTTGTTACCACCATTCACCAGCGAATGACTCTCCCAAGCCAGAAATTTATTTAACCAAAAAATACTTCGGATTTAAATTTTGAGAACCGGAAACTAAACAACGATGACCAAAAGCCAAAATTCTTAGGAACTTGAAAAACTAAAAAAAAAATAGGTAATAACTAACTTCACTAAAATAAAAAAAATAAAAAATGTTTTTTGTGGGGGAGAAAGAGAAGAAGAGAGAACTAAATACAGACGTCCTTTAAAATACAACCCTTCCTGTGCTTTTGCATCCTCGCAAAAACAAACAATTAATCTTCTATTGAGGAAAAACAAAACAAAAAAAAAAGAACTCCTAAAAGAAATCAAACCGGAAAGTCTTTACCCAGAAGAACCGAACCAAACCGGATTAACCACAACCTAACCATGCAGCTCAAGAGTTGTGAGCCTCCTTTTCCTCTTTCCCTTTTCTTCTCTGTACATTTTCTGGTTTCTCAGAGCCAGTCGCCATTGCCGGACCAGAGATGTCTAGAAGACGACGGTCCACCGTGTTCGCTCATGCTTCCTCTCAGTCTAAAGAAGTTTCTTCGACTACGCATGGGTCTTAATGGACCCGATCTGTTTGGTAGAATAAGGCCTCCTTCTCTTGGAATGCTAGAGGCAGAGTGAGGCCGGTTCTCCATGTCCTCTAGTGGTCCTGAGCTATATTCCATTGTTATGAACGACGAAGCTTGACCATACCTTAATCGAGGTGTCAAATTCCACCAGCTGCTATCCGAAGGAGCCAGATCGCCTTTGAAATCAGCAGAGTCTGGTACTGATGAGTCCTTTTGGCTGCAATAGTCACCACAGGTCTCATCTGCATCGTTGTATATAAGTTTCAGTGCCTGCACAACTTCTCCCATGAATGGTCTGTGTGAGACCTCTTGGTGGACGCACATGGAGGCAATCGCAGCCACTTTCGCCATGTCATCAAAGTTGTAGGTTCCAGCCAATGCAGGGTCCACTAGTTGCTCCAGGCCCTCTCTGTTGGCTAGTAAGGGTCTCGCCCATGTCACAAGGTTTTCCTCTCCCGAAGGTTGAGACATGTCTACCGGTCTTCTACCGGTGAGAAGCTCTAGTAGAACCACACCGTAACTATAAACAGTCTGGTACTGATGAGTCCTTTTGGCTGCAATAGTCACCACAGGTCTCATCTGCATCGTTGTATATAAGTTTCAGTGCCTGCACAACTTCTCCCATGAATGGTCTGTGTGAGACCTCTTGGTGGACGCACATGGAGGCAATCGCAGCCACTTTCGCCATGTCATCAAAGTTGTAGGTTCCAGCCAATGCAGGGTCCACTAGTTGCTCCAGGCCCTCTCTGTTGGCTAGTAAGGGTCTCGCCCATGTCACAAGGTTTTCCTCTCCCGAAGGTTGAG
The DNA here is from genome assembly GCF_000004255.2 of Arabidopsis lyrata subsp. lyrata. NCBI lineage: Eukaryota > Viridiplantae > Streptophyta > Magnoliopsida > Brassicales > Brassicaceae > Arabidopsis > Arabidopsis lyrata. Next base: position 23,763,288 of record NW_003302553.1, read on the forward strand.
ACATGTCTACCGGTCTTCTACCGGTGAGAAGCTCTAGTAGAACCACACCGTAACTATAAACATCGCTTTTAACAAGGAGATGCCCCGTCATTGCATACTCAGGAGCCACGTACCTGAAATTACTCCCAGGGTAGTCACTGTAAGTCCGTCTTCTAACCAGAGTGTATGTATTCATCATATTTGAGTTGGAAAGAAATTTTACCCAAAGGTCCCCATGACTCGAGTTGAAATATGTTGACTTCCTTCTGTTGCTTCTCTTGCCAGTCCAAAGTCTGAGACTTTTGGGGTAAAGTCATCTTCTAGGAGAACATTGCTAGCCTTGAAATCACGGTGGATTACTCGGGGATTTGAATCTTCATGGAGATAAGCCAGTCCTCTCGCTGCTCCAAGTGCAATCTTCAACCGTGCATCCCAATCAAGTGTTCCTTCTGTTTTGTCAACAACCGGAAAACCAGGTTTTAGGTGGTAATGCAACGAGAAGTGATGGATACAATTGGGATATATTGTTATTAAAAGTGCAGAGAATAGAATATGTCACCGTGCAAGTGGGACTCGACACTCCCATTGTGGACGAGCTCATAAATCAAGCAACGTGTACGGCCTTCAATGCATATTCCAATCAGTTTCACAAGATTGCGGTGGTGCAAACGGCTTAACATCTCGACTTCGGCAATAAATTCACGGTCTCGATTCTGATTGTCCCTAGTTAGCAGTTTCACTGCAACCTCGGTTCCATCTTCCATGCTCCCCTGATAAACACGTCCAAATCCACCCTCGCCCAAAACCCTCTTGGCACTGAATCTATCAGTTGCCTTCTCAAGCTCGGAGAGTGTGAAGGTCTTAACGGATAAAGCACATGTAGCCATGGAAGACATCAAAGAATCTGATCCTGAGCTTCTGGCGCTACTGGAAAACATAGATCCAGCACCTGCAAGGCGTATAAATATTTCAGAAACAGATGCTTTTAAAGCTGCAGAAGCGTTAAAAAGTCAGAGGGTGAAAATTACCAGGCCTTTTGTTAATCGATGGAGCCAAAGCAGGGCCAACAGCATTAGATGACTTCCCAATTTTCTTCCATTTCACGATTATAGATATAGCTCCAACCAAAACCAGAATGAGGACAAAACCTGACAACGCAATGATTGCAATCGTTCTAAAACCTATTCCCTCGCTTTTGTTGGCAAAAGTTGCATTGATTGGAATTGGAAAGCCTCCTGGAGCATCTGCAGTAACAGCTCCATTTGGCGAAGAAGAAGGAATTCCTGAAGCAAGGTTAAGAAATTCAAACTTTGAAATGAAACAAAAAAAGGTAGAAACTTGCATATGAATGAAATCAGTTTACCTGGATAACTTATGTGTGTAACCTCATAATCACCAAAAACAGTCTCATTTAGAGGTACTTTCTTGTGCCGGAATCTCTGATAAATAAGTGTTGCTGTAGTGTTGTCGAACTTTTCCCCAAGTGGAACAAGGTTAATATCCACCACTGTTTTCCCTTGATTTTCATTGTCGGCACTGGCACCCATTATTTTCACTTGGCTTTGTTCCAAGTATGTTCCAGCAGCAACCTCAATTTCTAACTCGTTGGTCACGGGGAAAATAGAAAAAGGTGCGACACTTAGTAGAAGCTGAACTTTCATGGGGAATACACAACCACAAGGTGAACCAAAGGGAGTTGAAGTGAGAGGCTCCACACATGTCTGCTGACAGTCTATAAAAAAGGAAAGCCGAAAACACAGAGGAAAAAGTAGTTACTACGCTGGATCTATCAACTATTGTCTGAAGAAAAAAGAATGCATATAAAAGATTATCCCTGCCAGGCTGCCACTAGCATAGGACGCAGGATAATCAACAACAAAGCAAAGGAACTACCGTGTGACGAAGGTGAAACTGCAGTGGCATTGCGTCTTAAATGCCAACGACGATGACGGTGATGACCCCTGTGCCTTAGTGGTGGAATGCGGCTTGGGTTGGGGGGAAAAGCTGAAAAGGGAAGGATAATGAACAAGGTATTTTAAAGGTTTTACAAGTTTTTACAGAATCAAATTTGTAATTTTGATGTGTGCACATTCTCATGTTTTCCTTATATATTTGTGATATCTTTTATTAAAAGAAGAGTAATTTAGTCATTTTGTACATAAAAAAGGGTATTTTTAAAAATAGACAGCCAAGTGGGGCATTTTTGAAAAGGAGTATTGAAAAAGGAGCATTTTTGTAAGTCTCCCAAATTATTCAAGAGTTTATTTTATTAATTTAAGATGCAAATCTTGACGAAATCTTAAAAATAAAGATAATTAAATTAAAATGATGATTTGTTATTATTTGAATTTTTGAAATTTAAAAATAAATGATGATTCCTTATTATTAAATTACATTAAATTGGATTGTCATTTCTGGAAATATCTATTAATATATTATCAAATTTAATTAGTTTAAATATATACAATTTTGTTTTTTCTTCCATATATATTAATCATAACTAATTAGTATAGTTTAGTTAAGAAAATATTTTAAAATCTACTAAATTTCATTGTATGATTAAAAATTATTTGTATCTAAACAAAATCCATGTTTGTTAAATTCGTGATTGGCCTCCTAAATATTAGGTAATCTTTTAAATATCTTTAAACCCGTTTGACCTAATTTTTTTAATAAATTGGTTAATATTAGTGACAGTGAATTAAAATGATTATGATTAGAGATCTCTAATGGCATATATTGTAATTTCTTACAAACTCAACGTTACGACTTATAGGATGTACTTCCCAAATAATAGTATATGATATCTTTGTTCAAGTACTATTTTTAATAAAAGGGACAACTAAATTTAAAAAGCTACAAAAAAATTAAAAAAAAAAAAAACCCGACAATTCTTAGCGAAAAAAAAAAAACGACAATCGATGGGTTCGCTTGCTTGTGCTTAGAACTGAACTTGATCAAACCATAACCGCTAGAGTTTTCTTGTAGCGAAAGTTCCAATTAAACACAACATCATACGACTCAACTTTACCCCAAATTTCTCCTTGGCGTCTTTCAATTGAGATCTCTGCACACCAAATCTCTCTTCTTATAGCCCAATTTTCACATGTAATGAAGAACACAGCTAGTTTCCAACCATTATTCACAGTGTCTGACCATGGAAAAGCTACATGAGGCAAAAATTCTTCCAAACCTTTGACCACTTTCCAACACCTGTGCTTTGGATCATACGCTCTTAACTTGTTCTCAAAAGGATCATAGTAGTACAATAGGTCATCAAGAACGCACCCACGGTACCACTTATTAGAATTCAACATCTCGTCCAATTCCCATTTATCTTCCTTTGGCTCGTAAACAAAGCTCTCCTGAGAATAATGGTAATCCCTCACGTACATCTTATCCGCAATAACCACGCGTTCAAACCAGAACCGACGTAACTCTAGGCTTGGCTTTGTTGTCATCTCAGGCTCCCACCTTTGTGTTTCTGTATTGAACACCAGCATTACCTTCTTTGCATCGTCATGATCGCACTTTCCCATTACGTAAATCTTTTTGTCGATGACGTCAACAATCTTTATAGCCTCGGGTCCATGAGGAATTTTGGAGTGGGGCTGCAAAATGTGAGATCTACAGTCTATGTTATAGGGAATTGATCTCGAATTTCCACTCAACACATATATCTTCGAACCAACTGAGACAAAACTTGCGTTGGAAGGCATAGGAGGAAGTGACCCGATAAGGACAAAATAACAACTGTTGTTGTTTCTTTTCAGACGACGACGAAGAACATACAAATGAAATCTTCCAGTGTCGTAATTAAAGAGAACAGAATAGATACAAGCTTCGGTGTATCCCAACAAGGATCGTCTAGCGTATAGCTCAGACGAGGAAACGAGTGACCGGAAGTGTTTAGAGACAAGGGAGAGAGTTGGATAGTCCCATCTCGACACATGCGCTAAAATATCGACGATGATGTCGTCGGGAAGTGACGTAATCATCAGAGGCGGAGGTTGCTTCTTCTTCTTCTTCTGTGCCCTAATTTTGGAAGACTATGGCTAAAAACAAAAAGCCACCGAGAGATGAATCAAGAAAAACCCTAATTCACACTACTCTTTATAACAAAGAAAAACATATATATATATATATATATATATATATATATATATATATATATATATATATATATATAGGGCCGGTTCTTAGGGTGAGCAAGAGTATGGGCCTAAAATATATTTTTTTTAGTATAAAAAGAGTATTTTTTAAGATTTTAAGATATTTTTAGCATGAAAAATGCCCAAATATTCTCTTTAATATGAAAAAAGCCAATTTTTTGTATGAAAAAATGACCAATTTTTAAGATTTTTTGTATGAAAAAATGACCAATTTTTAAGATTTGTAGAGGAACTCCAAATTAATTGAGCCGGCCCTGTATGTATATATACATAATAGAAATAAGGGAGTATTGGGCCCTAGTTTAACCGTTTGGCTTGTTAATGTTAATGTTAAGATTTTGATATTTAGGTTAAACCGTCTAATAAAGCTTGGTTTTCAAAATTATTAAGATCCATTACAAGAATATTAGTCTTCTGTAGCGTCTGAATAACGTTATTTAACATTACTATATCGTTTTAATAAGCATTCTATCATCGCCCGTCAAATATATCATCAATTATTGCTATAAGATATATTTTTCATTCGAAATACTTTTTAAGTTAACAATTTTATTGATTTCAGAAACTATGAAAAAGTTAATGTAAAGATATATTTATAGTTGGTTTAATTTGTTTGTAAAGGGTAAAGACATTTTGGAGGTGGTGATAAAAACATTCTTCACTAGTAAAAAATAATTGGTTGTAAAAACACATTTTTAGTTGTAAAATAGTAAATAGATGTAAATAAAATGGCGGTTTGACCGGTGATTTGCATATAAAACAAATTTTAGAAAAAGTTGTGTAATCATATTTTAGACGAGAATTGTGAAGCCACTTTATTTGACAAATTATTTTTCAAAGAAACATAGTATATATTATTGAAAAATCATGAAAAATCATTTTTTTTTTTTTTTTGTGAGAAACTTTTGTAAGTTAGTATTTTCAAGAGCTCGAGTACTCGTAAGTTAGCAGAATCTTTATTTTGTTTGATAAAAGTTACGAGAATCTTTGAGCAGCCGGAGAAGGAGATTCCACGAATGCGCCATTAGCATGCATGTTATTTTAATTACACTAAGTTGATATTTCTAAATGCTTGATTAGAAGTGATTTTAATTTATGTCATTAATGTTTAAATAAAAATATCCATGAGACCATGACTGCTGGTTCTCCTGCAACTCAAATGATGTAACTTCATTGCCGAGAGAAGCCAGAAACAGACCTTGAACAGACACAAGTTTCAGGATTTGCTTCTGCACTCGTAGTCGTAGTCGTAGGTTCTAGAGCACGTTTCATGTTTGAAGAATCATCAACCGACAAAGAATCATCAACGAGTTTGAGCAGTGATTCGTCATTTATGCAAAGAGATAATGTTAGGGTTTGTTGGCAATATAGTACGTTTGTGAGTAATAATTGGGAAAGTAGAATCCTGAAGTTGAGAAGTATTTACAATGGCATGCCATTAACATTAATTATTTAGATTTGTTTTATTTAAGTAAAGATTTGGGGTAGAGTGTAAGAGAATGGAAATTACTACTAGGGGCTTTGTATTTGTGAGAAAGAGAATGTGGGTCATGTTTTTTTTTTTAAATTTACCAAAAATCTCTACACAATCTTTTTAAAAATCTCGACTTAGTTAACTTCTGATTTTTATCTGCAAAAAAAAAAAATTAATAGTAACGAATGATGTAAAAATAAGGAATGTTGATACTTAATACTACAATTTCTTCCACTTTTTTTTTTTTCATATAATGAAAATTATTTTTTAGGGATATTTTCTCAAAACCTCTAAATATAACAAATGGTTTCAAAAGATAGCTTCTCTTTTGGCGGGTCGACACGCAAACCCGCAACTCTCTACAGGCTTATCCGCATGAACCTGCGACCCATAGTGGATAAAAATATTATTCAAAAAAAAATAACAAATGATGTTTAATTTTACGGAATGGGGTTATATGGTGTAACGGGTTTAGATCGATATTAATATTAAACAATATACTTTGGATGAAATCTTAGGATTTGCTTCTGCACTCGTAGTCGTAGTCGTAGGTTCTAGAGCACGTTTCATGTTTGAAGAATCATCAACCGACAAAGAATTTTGCTAAATAATTTTTTAGTTATAAAAAATCGACCCGCGGTGTACCGCGGGATAAAATCTAGTATAGTACGTTTGTGAGTAATAATTGGGAAAGTAGTACGAGTACTATTTATAATTAGAGAAACAATCAATTATTAGTGTTTGTGTAATAGAATTTGTGTGAGATAGGAGATAAAGTGGGGTAGAGTGTAAGAGAATGGAAATTACTACTAGGGGCTTTGTATTTGTGAGAAAGAGAATGTGGGTCATGTTTTTTTTTTTAATTTCTTTTCTTTTTTTAATTATCTCATATTCCCCTAAAGTCTCATAATTAAGATGCTCGTTAGTGAATTTTTTGTTTCTAAAATTTATCAAATACATAAAAATCTATGTTTTTTTCTCTATCATTTGATATGCATTTTGTTTGATAATTTTTAAAAAATTTATATTATAGACTAATGTATAAAAAAGATGACTGTAGAGATATAGACCACTGTACAGAAGAATGACTGTACAGATATAAATCACTGTACAGAAGGATGATTGTACAAATATAAACCACTGTACAGATGATAGACCACTGTACAGATATAGAGCACTGTACAGATATATAACATTGTACAGAAGAAAGACTGTACAGGTAAAACACTGTACATAAGGATGCATCTGTACAGAAATATACATGTACAAAAAGATGAATGTGGAATGAAGATTTGAGTACAAATAATTAGTGATTTTTTTTCAAAAATTTATCATTTACATAAATACTATATTGATGTGATTATCAAAAGCAAGAAAGAATTGAAGATCAAACAGTAAAATATGACTGTACAGAAGAGTGACTGTACAGAAGAGTGACATAAATACTACTGTACAGAAAGAATTACATAAATACTATATTACTGTACAGAAGAGTGACTGTACATATATGAACCACTGTACAGAAGAAAAACTGTACAGATATAAACCACTGTACAGAAGGATACATCTGTACAGAATGATACATCTGTACAGAAGGATACATCTGTATAGAGAGATGCATCTGTACAGATGCATCCATCTGTACAGAGAGATGCATCTGTACAGAGAGATAATTATATGTTTAAGTGCACAGATAATTATATGTTTAAGTGCATAAATAATTATAAAAGATATAACTATTCTATCTGTACATGTTTCTAGCTGGACGGATATATTTCCTTATATATGTTTAAAACGAATTTATTCTTTTAAGTTTAATAAAATGTCATATAATAGAATTCAAGTGCACCGGTAATACATATGTCATATCATCTGTACAGATTGATACATCTGTACAGAAGGATGTATGTGGAATGGAGATTTGTGAAATGAAGATTTAACCACAAATAAGAAGGATGTATGTTCAGATACAACCGTAAAAATATGACCATTGTACAGATTTATACAGTTGTACAAATATATAGAGTTGTGCAAATTAAGAATTAGACTAAAAGAGTGAAATCAAATGTGGATGGAATTCCAACCCTATCAAAATTTGTCAAACATGTGAAATTACCGATATCAGATGTGGATATGCTGAACTAGGAAGTGTGAGAATTTGAAGGACTCAAAGAAATGGAATAAAGAGATTTGATTTCTAGCGAATCTAAGATGAGAGAAGAAAAGTTCAAAAATTCCAGAAGCTATTTCACAGTGTAAGAGCATACCTGAGCTATTCCATCAGCTTTCGCATTCCAGTTATTAAATCTTCGATCAGTGATACTGCATGGAGAAGCATAATTAAGAAAAAGAGCAAACGTGATTACCTTAGAACCAAAGAAGACAAACAAAAAAAAACAACAAAAAAAAAAGGAGACAAACAAAATGGTATCCTCTTTCTCAAACAAAATATAACCAATGACTATTTGTCTACTTACCCATAATTTTATCATAAAAAAGTCTCAAGTGGTGTATTGATCCCGCTGCACTAAGTCGTTATAACCTCTGGTCTGAAATATTGAAATTTCCGGATGACATTCTTATATGCGTCATATTGATATGTGTGTACTAAATCGATCATAAATCTTGAACTACTGCTCTGATTGGCCTGAACTCACCGCCGTTGGAAATCTAACTCAATTTTATATAACTTTTGTAAAGGGCTCTGAAGCTAAATCTAAAGGTAAGACTTTCATCCGAGTTAATCTTTTAGACACTGGATCATCGTTTTTCATAAGGCACACAAAACATATACCAAAGTATACCCAAAGACAGTATAAGAGTATATCAACAAACCTTAAAATCTTCCAATCACAATGAATGAAATCAGAACTAGAAAAGGCTTGTAATCTTAGAACAAAAGAAAAACAAAATGGTAGGATCCAGTTCTTCAAAAGAATTGATGAAAACCGCAGTGGAACAAGGAAAAACAAGTCCCATTTGGTGCAGCATCTTCGAGAAAACAGAGTCTAAATTACCAAACACAACTCCTTCTTGGGTGTCTTTGAGTCTAATCTTCTCCATTCCTGAAATAAACCTTAATGTCTCCTCCATATGCCCACCTACTTTTGTAAATTAGATTGGAATCAAAATCATTACCATAAATACATATAAATCTTCAAATCAAAAGTATCTTCCTCTTTTTATCCTTTTAGCTAAATTGTCCTTTAATTGCATAATTCTTTATGAGATAAAAGACAAAATCACAAGTAAGAATTGGGAATCTTGTTAGGAAGTCACAACCCTAAGTGAAACAATCATCTCTAAAGCATAAACACAATCGAATTTGAAAGGAAGAAGAAGACTTACAACGAAGTGAGCGAGATTAACAACAGTCCAAGCCATTCCAGGGGAAAAACTCGACATAGAGAGAACAACGAGCCAAGCGAAGAAGAGACTGAGCATGTAAGTTGTCCAAAATCATGGATACATGAACCATTCCGTATTCCTGTTCATATCCGGTGGTGGAACAACTTTCACATACAGATTCGCCATTTCTTCTTCTACAAATCTGATCGATCGGATCGAATCTCGTCTTCCTTTGAGATGGGAATTGATCAAAATCTTGTATTAACACCTGAATTGAAAACCCAGATTCGCAAACCTCTCTCTCTCGGATTGTTTGTTTGTTTGGTTTAATTTTGTGTGCCCGTGAAAGACGACTACTGCTTTTAGCATCTTTAGTGGAATTAATTTAAAGGGAGAAAAAATAGAATCTTTATCTACTCCCAGATCTCAAAAATGATGATTTTTACTTTAAAAATCAAAGATCCAAGAGAACATGGATTGTTCTTTTGTTCAATAGAATCTGAGAAGATGATAGAAGAAACAAAAAAAAGTTTGTGGTAATTGAGTTGGAGAAGACGATGGAAAGAGAAAAATAAATAAATATTTGTTTTTTTATTTTCTTAAAAAAATAAAGACAATGGCATGGAGAAGTAAATACTCAGTTTTTTTTATGGCAAATGAGTAAGTGGCAAAAAAACTACACCAACAAATGTGGGAGTTTGCCGATTGTAAATAGTAGTTGTACTACTTTCCATATTAAGTTTAAAAAACGTATTATTTTACAACATATCTCATAATGTTATGATCATCTTTCATCCAAACCGTAGTTTTCCTCAGATTCAAGCATCGATACAGAGTCATGATCAGCTAAATTCTCGTAATCCTAGTGTTTCAGATTCAATGCCAAGGAGTTAGCCGCTGCTTTCCTAACGGTAAATCCCTAAAACACTGTTGGAAATAAACCTTGAGTGTTAAACAGCCAAATACAAAATAAATGAGGATTTTTTCCAGAATTTTGCTTGACGATTTGTGCATCACTTTAGCAGCACTGTGTACCAATTACGATCTGCGTGAAAGATGGTCATATTGAGTGGACAACTGAGGCTAACAAAGCATTTGAGCTTATTAAGCTCACAACCGATCTGATATTGCTGCTCCTTGACTTTTTCTTGACCTTTGAACTCCATTGTGATGCTTCTAATTAAAGTCGGCATTGGTGATGTTCTCAGTCAACAAAGCCGCCACATTGCTTATTTTAGTGAGAAATTATCAGGAGCGCAAAGGTAGTTCTGACGTCGAATTTTATGCTATTGTTCAGGCTATCAAACATTGACGACATTACTTGGTACAACGTAACTCTGTTCTCTTCACCGATCATGACGTTTTATGAAAATCTTGATAGTCAAGCTAAAGTCTCGTTTCGCCATGCGTCGTGGATTGCCTATCTCCAGCAATTCACTTTTTCAATTCGACATCATTCTGGTAAGCTAGACTAGATGAATAAGTATCTACATGACTTAGTGCGTGTAAGATGCAAAATTTGAGAAAGACTAGACTAGATGAATAAGTATCTACATGATACTCCAAGATACATCTATTTCATAAAATGAGGGACTTTATTATACATACAAACACCAAAACAGAGATAGCAAGAATTATAAACACAGAAATGTAATGTAAAATTTACCTTTTCTCAGTGTATGATGCATATTTCATTCACTTGGTTAGATCAATCAACAAAGGTTTAAAGCATTACGCAAAACAAATACTTTCAAGATTCAAGGAAACTATAATCATAATATCAACAAGAGACTCTAAGATGCCTCCATTTTAAAGAATGAGAGACCTTACGAGACACAAGCATTGAAAACACAGAAAGAATAAATTTTTAAAAACACACAATGTAATGTTCCAATTTCCAAAGCAAAATCAACATTTTTTTTATCAATGATACGTTAGCAAGAAGTTTATAGAATCTGAGGGATAGATCAAGATTCAAGGATAGTAATGCTATTAAGACAACTAATATAAGAAACATTTTTAATTAAGAATGGTGCTTAGACCTGCATTTCTAATTTCTTATCACATGTAATAAAATCAATTTATCACAGAAAAGTCAAGAAATCTTATACCTGATCATAAATTCTGCTACACTTAGAAATCTCCTTGGCATCAATGAGAAATTTAACATCATTTGAATAACACACCTGAGCAAGTCAAAATTAGTCTATACTTCACATAATTGTCTCTCACTTGTGATTTTCAAACATGTATCATGTGGAAGTCGAAACTAACACAATCGAGATTTGTCTAGGGTTTTAATTTAGGGATACGATAAAACGTGAATTCTCAAAGAACAACAGAAACGATTGTAACCAAAGATGGTGTTCTTGATTTTATGGATGAAAAGAGTAGTTTTGATCGTACAAGAGTTTGATCGTTAAAAGAAAAGATGTTTGTGCTGTGAGAGCTGTGTAGTGTAAATTCTAGAGCGATGTTGCTTCCCTTCTGTGTGAGCCTCGAGTCTCTATATATAGGGATGATAAACCGCCTCTCCAGCGATATTCTCGGAAGATTTCCATTTATCATGGAGTCGGCTTGGAATATCGCGGATTTAGGATAGTTTCCATATTCTTCGGAGTTTCTTGGAAGATTTCCTGATTTGAATCGATCCTTCGAGATTCTTCCTCATCATTTCTGGGTCTATCGGAAATGATCCCTCTTTTTCGGAAATGATGTCTTGCTTGGGAATGATACTTTGAAGACAACTATTTACTAAGTCTTTGCCTCGGGCGGTTGATGATTTCGCCTCGGGGAACTTGTGTAATCGGCTCGGGTATACAGCAGAGACCGGCTCGGGTATCCCGAGCTGTCTTGTTCGAGTACCCCGAGGCGATGTGGCTCGAGTACCCCGAGGCGACCCCAACATATCAACTAATTACAAACAAGTTTGAAAAGAAAATAAAAACAAAAACAAAAAGGTTTGAAAAGCATATACCTGTCAAAGAAGTCAGCTACACTTGAAAACTCCTCAAAGTCTTCACACTTTAAACACCTTCAAGCATATACCTGTGGATATCAGAATCTGTTAGTATTTATTTTAAGTGAGAGTGCCCTTTACTTACCTCATTCTTAACTCGCTGCATATTTTGTGTCTAGTATCTTTGTCTTACAAATTCTTAAAAGTCATTGGGTTAAAAATGGTTTAAGCCGTTGGTCTAGTACTTCTAAGTTCACAGTCTTGTCTTAAGACTCCTTAAATCTGCTGGTCGTTTTACCATCCAACATTCTTTGTCAAGTATCTTTGTCTTACAACTTTTTTAAGCCGTTTGGTCTAGTACTTTTTTAAGTTCACAGTCTTGTCTTAAGACTCCATTTTGAAACCAATTTCTTCACCAGTCTTCGAAGAATTCTTCGAGAAAAGAAAAGAGAAGAGATAAATATTTGGGAGAAAAATAATGTATCGTTAATAACGGATATAATTATACCCATAATGACCGTTGATCTGATCCGTCATATACTTTAATCGGACGGCAATATAAACGATTTTAGCGTTTTGTCCTCAACGGTTATATCTCGAGAGATTAGATGGGTTTCATAATGTAGGCCCAATAAGACCATTACTTTAAAACTCAAAATTTAAAAACTCTTTCTCTTACGCTCGGTGACCGTTGTTTGCTTAGCCCATATATCAATTCTTGTGTTTATTGGGCCTACTGATTTTCTTTATATAACAAAATGAACAAGAGGTTTTGCTGAAAGTGGAAGGGGGAACTAAGAAGATAGCGAGGAAGAAAGACAAACATATGAAATTATACTTTTACCAACAATCCTTGTCATTGTGCCCAGAAGATACTAGAAAAGCATTACAACAGCTTTGACCAAGTGACTTGTTACCACCATTCACCAGCGAATGACTCTCCCAAGCCAGAAATTTATTTAACCAAAAAATACTTCGGATTTAAATTTTGAGAACCGGAAACTAAACAACGATGACCAAAAGCCAAAATTCTTAGGAACTTGAAAAACTAAAAAAAAAATAGGTAATAACTAACTTCACTAAAATAAAAAAAATAAAAAATGTTTTTTGTGGGGGAGAAAGAGAAGAAGAGAGAACTAAATACAGACGTCCTTTAAAATACAACCCTTCCTGTGCTTTTGCATCCTCGCAAAAACAAACAATTAATCTTCTATTGAGGAAAAACAAAACAAAAAAAAAAGAACTCCTAAAAGAAATCAAACCGGAAAGTCTTTACCCAGAAGAACCGAACCAAACCGGATTAACCACAACCTAACCATGCAGCTCAAGAGTTGTGAGCCTCCTTTTCCTCTTTCCCTTTTCTTCTCTGTACATTTTCTGGTTTCTCAGAGCCAGTCGCCATTGCCGGACCAGAGATGTCTAGAAGACGACGGTCCACCGTGTTCGCTCATGCTTCCTCTCAGTCTAAAGAAGTTTCTTCGACTACGCATGGGTCTTAATGGACCCGATCTGTTTGGTAGAATAAGGCCTCCTTCTCTTGGAATGCTAGAGGCAGAGTGAGGCCGGTTCTCCATGTCCTCTAGTGGTCCTGAGCTATATTCCATTGTTATGAACGACGAAGCTTGACCATACCTTAATCGAGGTGTCAAATTCCACCAGCTGCTATCCGAAGGAGCCAGATCGCCTTTGAAATCAGCAGAGTCTGGTACTGATGAGTCCTTTTGGCTGCAATAGTCACCACAGGTCTCATCTGCATCGTTGTATATAAGTTTCAGTGCCTGCACAACTTCTCCCATGAATGGTCTGTGTGAGACCTCTTGGTGGACGCACATGGAGGCAATCGCAGCCACTTTCGCCATGTCATCAAAGTTGTAGGTTCCAGCCAATGCAGGGTCCACTAGTTGCTCCAGGCCCTCTCTGTTGGCTAGTAAGGGTCTCGCCCATGTCACAAGGTTTTCCTCTCCCGAAGGTTGAGACATGTCTACCGGTCTTCTACCGGTGAGAAGCTCTAGTAGAACCACACCGTAACTATAAACATCGCTTTTAACAAGGAGATGCCCCGTCATTGCATACTCAGGAGCCACGTACCTGAAATTACTCCCAGGGTAGTCACTGTAAGTCCGTCTTCTAACCAGAGTGTATGTATTCATCATATTTGAGTTGGAAAGAAATTTTACCCAAAGGTCCCCATGACTCGAGTTGAAATATGTTGACTTCCTTCTGTTGCTTCTCTTGCCAGTCCAAAGTCTGAGACTTTTGGGGTAAAGTCATCTTCTAGGAGAACATTGCTAGCCTTGAAATCACGGTGGATTACTCGGGGATTTGAATCTTCATGGAGATAAGCCAGTCCTCTCGCTGCTCCAAGTGCAATCTTCAACCGTGCATCCCAATCAAGTGTTCCTTCTGTTTTGTCAACAACCGGAAAACCAGGTTTTAGGTGGTAATGCAACGAGAAGTGATGGATACAATTGGGATATATTGTTATTAAAAGTGCAGAGAATAGAATATGTCACCGTGCAAGTGGGACTCGACACTCCCATTGTGGACGAGCTCATAAATCAAGCAACGTGTACGGCCTTCAATGCATATTCCAATCAGTTTCACAAGATTGCGGTGGTGCAAACGGCTTAACATCTCGACTTCGGCAATAAATTCACGGTCTCGATTCTGATTGTCCCTAGTTAGCAGTTTCACTGCAACCTCGGTTCCATCTTCCATGCTCCCCTGATAAACACGTCCAAATCCACCCTCGCCCAAAACCCTCTTGGCACTGAATCTATCAGTTGCCTTCTCAAGCTCGGAGAGTGTGAAGGTCTTAACGGATAAAGCACATGTAGCCATGGAAGACATCAAAGAATCTGATCCTGAGCTTCTGGCGCTACTGGAAAACATAGATCCAGCACCTGCAAGGCGTATAAATATTTCAGAAACAGATGCTTTTAAAGCTGCAGAAGCGTTAAAAAGTCAGAGGGTGAAAATTACCAGGCCTTTTGTTAATCGATGGAGCCAAAGCAGGGCCAACAGCATTAGATGACTTCCCAATTTTCTTCCATTTCACGATTATAGATATAGCTCCAACCAAAACCAGAATGAGGACAAAACCTGACAACGCAATGATTGCAATCGTTCTAAAACCTATTCCCTCGCTTTTGTTGGCAAAAGTTGCATTGATTGGAATTGGAAAGCCTCCTGGAGCATCTGCAGTAACAGCTCCATTTGGCGAAGAAGAAGGAATTCCTGAAGCAAGGTTAAGAAATTCAAACTTTGAAATGAAACAAAAAAAGGTAGAAACTTGCATATGAATGAAATCAGTTTACCTGGATAACTTATGTGTGTAACCTCATAATCACCAAAAACAGTCTCATTTAGAGGTACTTTCTTGTGCCGGAATCTCTGATAAATAAGTGTTGCTGTAGTGTTGTCGAACTTTTCCCCAAGTGGAACAAGGTTAATATCCACCACTGTTTTCCCTTGATTTTCATTGTCGGCACTGGCACCCATTATTTTCACTTGGCTTTGTTCCAAGTATGTTCCAGCAGCAACCTCAATTTCTAACTCGTTGGTCACGGGGAAAATAGAAAAAGGTGCGACACTTAGTAGAAGCTGAACTTTCATGGGGAATACACAACCACAAGGTGAACCAAAGGGAGTTGAAGTGAGAGGCTCCACACATGTCTGCTGACAGTCTATAAAAAAGGAAAGCCGAAAACACAGAGGAAAAAGTAGTTACTACGCTGGATCTATCAACTATTGTCTGAAGAAAAAAGAATGCATATAAAAGATTATCCCTGCCAGGCTGCCACTAGCATAGGACGCAGGATAATCAACAACAAAGCAAAGGAACTACCGTGTGACGAAGGTGAAACTGCAGTGGCATTGCGTCTTAAATGCCAACGACGATGACGGTGATGACCCCTGTGCCTTAGTGGTGGAATGCGGCTTGGGTTGGGGGGAAAAGCTGAAAAGGGAAGGAAAATGAACAATGAATACTCCTAGACAGAACCATAATGACACTATGATTAAGTGAAAAATAGGATTCCCTTGCTGACCTGGTGAAGATGTAGGAGCAACTGATGGATTAAGATAAGGATGAAAAAAATGCATTTGATGCGACTTTGATCGGGTAAATGGCAAGCTCATCGGAAATAGACGAGCTGCAAATGATATAGCAAGCTGATAAGTCATCTACAGATTCTTTCTATACATATAGAATATTCGTAGCAGTGAATACTTTCGAAAAATAGAATAATTCTAGAAGTATACATCCTCCATCCTCTCTTGAATATAAAAGTAAAATGCCTACGTTAAAGAATACATTTTGGCCAAGAGAATGTCACACGAAATCGATACTTCCTCAAGATACTCAGAAAAGAAAGAGTAAGCTCTATATGTGCATTCTAGCTATTAAAAGGTTGGGTGCCAAATAAGGCACAAAACGTGGGGACTTCATCGTCACTCTCACGCTTCACAATCACAGATTCCAAACTTAATTAATCTAAACTCTTTTGCTTACTTTGTACATAAACAAAATTAGCTTCTAAATATATCAAATAAACAATTCTAAATATAGATAGAACACCAACTAATCTTGAGCTGTCAAAGTAAGAGCAACTCAGCTAAGGCTAATTTCTCCTATCTCAATCGTTTCCTAAATTTGTTCACCAAGCAAAAGGGGAAAAGAAATATGTGAACTAGTTCATACCAAAGCATATAGGAAACGAAGCGAGAGAGTGAAGAAGAAGAATTAACAGTAGAAGCATCGCAAAGTTCCGCATCTTTATCTCAAATCAAAAACCACCATTAGTCAGCAACGGAGACACCAAGCCTCGCCGGACACTCTCCGTTGATCAAAACGAAGACTAACCAGAACCAAACGTTTAACCATAGCTTCCTCAAAGCTTCACAGACATTGATTTCTCCTTCCTCCGGAAAAAAAAAATCAAAAACCCTAGGGTTAGAGAGAAGCGAGTAGGTTTTAACGCGATTTTGACAGATCCACGAAATGCGGCTCGAGATCTGTAGAGAGCAGGGAAGCAGAGAACGAGAGCTTCTCCGGCGATAGAGAGAACGAGAGCTTCTCCGGCGAAGGTATCAGAGTGGTAGAGAGAGATTGGAAGAGAAGAGAGTAAAGTGAATTCGAACCAGAAGAAGCGAAGAGAGAAGAGAGAGAGAGAATTTAATGCTGATGGTGGGAAGGGGCCGTAGGGTAGTGTGTTGCCGTAGTGAGACTGCTTTCAGAGAAAGGCAAAAAAAAAAAAAAAAAGGCCGATGATGATGGCATTAGTGAAACACCGACGCGTTTTCATATGCGCGTGGTAGACACGGTCGTCGAAACGACAAAACTGGTGGCCGTTTGCTACCGTCACATCGACAAAACCGTTTCTTTTTTGGGCGTTAGTTGCCTTATTGGGCCGGATCTTACTTGAATTTTAGCCTACTAAACGGAACCGTTTTGGGTTTGATTTCTATAAACTTGGAAACTAAGGTTTGGGATTTTTGTTAAAAAGTATATTTTCGAAATATTTTATATATTGTTGTAAAAGTCAAGGAAAGCTGCAATATCAAATACACATGCGTAAACGATCGTAAAATAATATTTTGTGTGGAGCCCACCGTCACTATGCATGCATAGTAACTTACTTTTTCCTGCCTATATAAACGAACGAATTCGTTCGTTGTAAATCACAATTGATACTTCAACAATAAGAAGTTATAAGAACTCTCTCTCCTCCTCTCATCTCTTTATTTTCAGTATCCCGATCCTTCTACGGGTATAATTTTCTCTTCATTAAATATTTATATATCTACCATAAAATCAAATACTCTTTTATAACACGTTATCAGCACGATCACTCTATGATCGCTGGAAAAATTATGGTATTATACCGGGCGGTATGTCGCATCGTTAAAAGAAAAAATATGAGAAAAAGAAAAAAAAAAAGAAAAAAAAAAAGAGAAAAGAAAATTATATAAATAAATAAAAGAAACTATATATGTATATATATGTTACTTCATGCACCATAATTAATTATTTTCTGTTAATGGTTGGCTGAGCCACCTGAAATTTTATTTACTGCTTTAAATATTTATTTCTGTTGCCGGTCGGCTGAGCCGCTTTAATTTTATGCACTGCTTTAAATATTTATTTCTGTTGCCGGTCGGCTGAGCCGCCTTAATTTTATGCACTGCTTTAAATATTTATTTCTGCTACCGGTCGGCTGAGCCGCCACATATATATTTACTGTTTCTATGTGGATAATTCGTCACCATAATATCACTGTGAATTATTTGTTTATATTATGGTTTATTCACCTGTATAAATATTTTTATTTGAATCGATAATTTTTATCTGATTGATCTCTTATTTTTCAGATTAATTTTTTTTAAATATTTTTCCGCCAACGGTCTCGAAGAAAAATTTCAAAATTTTTTCAAAAAATTCAACCTTTTTCCAACGGCTAGGAATAGTATTTTTCAATCTATAAATTCATTCATTTTCTCATTCATTTCATCAAAACAAAATTTTTCATCTCTCTAAAAACTCTCTCCGAAAAAAAAAGAAGAATTTTGAAGTTTTGAAGTTTTGAAGAATGTTTCGATTACTTTTAATATTTGCTTTTGGAATAATTATTTTGTGTATTTATAATCTTTGCGTTGTAGATTTTACTCCGCAAGAATTTCGTTTGAACATTAGCTTACTTGTTTGTACGCTTTTTCTTTTTGTAATCGCTTGCATTATTAATGTAAACGGTTCATTTTAAATATGTTTTAAAATAAATTAAATAAAGATTTCTAATAATATTCCATGTTTTTATTTTAGATAACTAATGGCAAGCATTGAGAAGCTTAAGTTTCCGGTTCTAGACATCACTTTATCCAATTATATATTTTGGATTGCCAACGTTGAACTACATTTACAATCTCTTGGCTTAATAAAAACCCTAAAAGAGAATAATACTTCGACGGTTCAAGAAAGGGAAAAATCGGTGATCTTTATTTTAAGACACCTTGATGAAAATATCATATGTGATTATGCACACATAAAAGATCCCAAAGAGATATGGGAATCTCTAAAAGCTCGATTTGATAATCGAAAGGCAATAAATCTCCCACTTGTTCGGGATGAATGGCAAAGTCTAAAGTTCAAAGACTTTGATAAAGTGATGGATTATAATTCCGCTATGATGGAAATTGTGGTTAAACTAAAATATTATGGTGATCTTATCACTGATTCTCAGATGCTTGAGAAAACGTATACCACGTTTCATGAAAACCACATTACCCAGCAAAAACTGTATATGTCATGTGGGTATACCAAATTTTTGCATTTATTTGTGGCACTCCTAATAGCGGAAAAGATTAATGAGACCGCTCATGCGGATAACTAAAATGCTTGTAGTGAGATTGCTAGTCTCCAGTAATGCCATTATATAAGTTTTATGTATTTCTGTTGTTTGAAAATGAAATTGTTTCTGAAAATGAGCTAGTGTATGATTATTCTATATTTTCAATATCAATGATATTTGCTTATATTTATTAACGTCTATATTGATTACAGAGAAATGGATCAAAATTCAAACAAAACGATAGCAAGGAAAAATATCAAAGATATTTGTATACCAGATAGTGGAACAACGCACACTATTCTGAGACATCAGAGATTTTTCTCTGAATTAAAACCGACAAAAATTATTGTCAATACAATATCGGGTCCTACGGATTTGATTGAAGGAAGTGGCAAAGCAAATTTTAAATTGCCTAATGGAACAAAGTTTTCCATAAATAATGCCTTATATTCTCCAAATTCTAAGAGGAATTTGTTGAGTTTCAAAGACATATACCTTCATGGATATGAAACTCAGTCTGCAACTGAGGATGGAAAGAAGTATATGTATATAACTTCTAATAAATCTGGAAAAAGGCATGTCTTGGAAAGATTTCCAGAACTTCCTTCTGGTTTGCATCATACCTATATAGATGCCATAGAGTCAAACCTTGTGATCAAAAGAAATCCAGAAGATTTCGTACTATGGCATGATCGCCTTGGTCACCCAGGCACCACAATGATACGAAAAATCATAGAGAGCTCACATGGTCACTCATTGAAAAATCATGAGTTGAAACATGGAAATAAAATGACATGTGCAGCGTGTTCTCTTGGAAAGTTGATCATAAGGCCATCGCCAACCAAAATTGATAAAGAATCACCAAAGTTCCTTGAACGAATTCAAGGCGATATTTGTGGACCGATACATCCACCATGTGGACCATTCCACTATTTTATGGTAATGATTGACGCATCTAGCAGATGGTCACATGTTTGTCTATTGTCATCTCGAAATTTGGCATTTGCGAGATTTATAACTCAGATAATCAAATTAAGAGCTCAGTTCTCTGATTATTCCATTAAGAGGGTTAGACTAGACAACGCTGGTGAATTCACATCCCAAGCTTTTAATGATTATTGTATGGTAACGGGAATTGAAGTAGAACATCCTGTAGCTCATGTTCACACACAAAATGGTTTGGCTGAATCTTTAATTAAACGCCTGCAATTAATTGCAAGACCATTGATCATGAGATCAAAACTCCCAACCTCTGTATGGGGACACGCTATTTTGCATGCTGAAGCACTTATCCGAATGAGACCAAGTGCATATCATAAATATTCCCCATTACAACTAGTATTTGGTCGTGAACCAAATATTTCTCATCTAAAGATTTTCGGTTGTGCGGTATATGTGCCTGTAGCACCGCCACAACGTACAAAGATGGGACCCCAACGAAGGTTAGGGATATATGTGGGTTATGATTCTCCATCTATTATAAGGTATTTAGAACCTCGAACTGGTGACCTCTTTACGGCACGCTTTGCTGACTGTCATTTTGATGAAAAAGAGTTCCCAGTTCTAGGGGGAGAAAACAAACAAGTAGGAAAGAATATAAAGTGGAGTGTACCATCTTTGTTACATCTTGATCCTCCTACGAAACAGTCGGAACTGGAAGTTCGACGAATTATGCATTTACAAAGTATAACAAATCAATTACCTGATGCTTTTACAGATACTAAAACGATAACCAAATCACATATCCCAGCTGCAAATATTCCTGCTCGGATTGAAATTCCACAAGAACATGGAAAAGCAGACGATACACGTGAGTCTAGAACACGCCTGAAGCGTGGTAGACCAGTTGGTTCTAAGGATAAAAATCCTAGAAAGCGAAAGGAAGCTGAAAAGCTCGATATTCCCAAAATAGCAGAAAGCATTTTGGAAGAAACGAATCATGAGTCTAATGACAATGATGAGCATCATGAGCCTGAGGGAAATCATGAGATTTCTATCAACTATATCCATAATGGAAAGATCTGGGATCGAAATAAAATGGATGAAGTCGATGACGTTTTCTCATACCTCGTAGCAAAAGAAATAAATGAGGAAAACGAAGATCCAGAACCACAGTCTGTATATGAATGTCAAAAGAGACACGACTGGATAAAATGGAAGGATGTCATCCAAGTCGAACTTGATTCACTTAATAAGCGAAATGTATTCGGACCTATTATACTCACACCTGAAGATGTGAGAACGGTTGGATACAAGTGGGTTTTCGTTAGAAAACGAAATGAGAAAAATGAAATTACGAGATACAAGGCTCGTCTCGTAGCTCAAGGATTTTCTCAAAGACCCGGGATTGATTATGAGGAAACATATTCCCCCGTTATGGATGCAATAACGTTTAGATTCTTGATGAGTCTAGCGGCTGATAAAAATTTAGAAATGCGTCTCATGGATGTTGTTACAGCATATTTGTATGGATCATTAGATACAGATATCTATATGAGAGTTCCCGACGGGTTTAAGATGCCAGAAGCATTGAAATCTAAACCCAAAGAGTTATGTGCAATAAAGTTACAAAGATCATTATATGGGTTAAAGCAATCTGGGCGAATGTGGTATAATCGTCTCAGTGAACATTTAACGAAAGAAGGATACGTGAACGATCCTATATGCCCATGTGTTTTCATCAAGAAAACAAAATCCGGATTTGTGATAATCGCGGTATATGTTGATGATCTAAATATAATTGGGACTCAAGATGAAATACAGAAAGCAACAAACTATTTAAAAGGGGAATTCGAGATGAAAGATCTCGGACAAACAAAGTTTTGTCTTGGCCTACAAATTGAACATTCCCAAAAGGGTATATTTGTGCACCAATCCACGTATACTAAAAGAGTGCTAAAACGATTCAACATGGATAAGGCAACTCCTCTGAGTACTCCTATGGTCGTTAGATCACTTAACGTTGAGAATGATCCATTTCGACCGCATGAGGAGAATGAAGAGATACTCGGTCCTGAAGTACCGTATCTAAGTGCAATTGGAGCCCTTATGTATCTTGCAAATTGCACTCGACCTGATATATCATTTTCAGTCAATCTTTTGGCTAGATTTAGTTCATCTCCTACACGAAGACATTGGAACGGAATTAAACATGTCTTTCGTTATCTTCAAGGGACTATTGATTTAGGGTTATTTTATTCTAAAAATATAAATGGTCAAATGATTGGTTTTGCAGATGCAGGATATTTATCAGATCCACACAAAGCTCGATCCCAAACAGGATACGTATTCACGATTGGAGGTACTGCTATATCATGGCGTTCTCAGAAGCAGACACTTGTAGCTACTTCTTCAAATCATGCTGAAATCATCGCACTCCATGAAGCAAGTAGAGAATGCGTGTGGCTAAGATCAATAAGTCGACACATTCAAATGAGTAGTGGAATTCGTCTGAATACAGAGCCAACTATCTTGTATGAAGACAATGCTGCATGTGTTGCTCAGACAAAGGAAGGATATATCAAAAGCGATAGAACCAAACATATCCCTCCAAAGTTCTTTTCATACACCCAAGAACTCGTGAAGAATAAAGACATTGAAGTAAAATATGTCCGATCATCCGAGAATTCTGCGGATCTCTTCACGAAATCATTACCCACCTCTATATTCAGGAAACATGTTCATAACATTGGAATGCGTCGTCAACAAGACTGTAAGTTATGATCCTGATCATTCGAGGGGGAGCTTGCGCGGTTGCACTCTTTTTACCTACTATGGTTTTTCCCACCGGGTTTTCCTAGAAAGGTTTTTAACGAGGCAACATAAAATATTACGCAAGAGACATAGTGACACTGGTCTCCAAGGGGGAGTGTTGTAAAAGTCAAGGAAAGCTGCAATATCAAATACACATGCGTAAACGATCGTAAAATAATATTTTGTGTGGAGCCCACCGTCACTATGCATGCATAGTAACTTACTTTTTCCTGCCTATATAAACGAACGAATTCGTTCGTTGTAAATCACAATTGATACTTCAACAATAAAAAGTTATAAGAACTCTCTCTCCTCCTCTCATCTCTTTATTTTCAGTATCCCGATCCTTCTACGGGTATAATTTTCTCTTCATTAAATATTTATATATCTACCATAAAATCAAATACTCTTTTATAACATATATTAAATTAATAGAAATAATGCTACAAACGAAAAGCGAACTCTCAAAACTGTTACATTTGATTAATACTGTTTTTTTTTCCAAAATTAATACTGTATATTTAAGAAAATTTCCTGTATTTTTAAGAAAACATCATCAGTTATTTCAATTGTTTCTTTCTTTTTTTGGGGCAAAACTTCAATTGTTTCTAACATTGAAAACCTTTGATGATTGTCTTCTTCTGCTAGTAACGTATGTTACACTACATGATATTATTGTCCCTTCCCTAATAATTTAAACTGTGATAATGGGTATGCTTGATTTGTGACCTAAAAAAACAACTAAAACCTTAATTAAGATTAAGAGATACGATTTCTGACCATTTTTTTCTGGCCAACAAACATTATTTGTGTCAATTGACAAACAGGTACTTTTACTTAATTTTATGATTTAATGATACACAATCGAAATTGTAATTAAACCATCTACTACACTCACTCTACAAAATACAGTCAGTGATTTAACCTATGGAAGAAGATACAAACTACACTTATTTTCTAATCATTCAAGAAGGTTTCGAAATCAAATGACAACGTACCAACATAGTCTTCACCTACCGGTTCGGGTAAAGGACTAACCGGGCCGGTTTGGTTAGGATTTTCCATTAGCCAGTTCTCAAAGTCCGATAGTTTGGTCTCCAAGACGTTTTCATTTGTCCCTGGTTGATGTTGTACCGTCTCTGTTTGCGAATCTGCAGCAGTAAGAGGAGCTTCAGACAGAGCAAACAGATTCACATGTGTCTGAAACTGACGATTTCCACTACCACGTATGTTCTGGTCTGACTGTCGAGTGTACATATTGCTCTGTGAACCAGGTAGCGCTGTGCAATGATCACTAACATTGGGCTGGTAATTGCGTTGTTGAGTGTAAATTTCCGGGTTTATCGTCGGTGCCACTAAGGAAGAGCTATGGTGGCTGGATTGTGAAACTTGAGCATTGCTATATCGGATGCTGCTACCATTTCCCGCAGTAGAGGCTACTCGGGATCGTAGGCTAAACTTATAAGAGCTTCTATCCTTTTGGATCACGCTGTTGCGAACACCGCTCAATGACTGCGCCGGTTGACTCTGCAACCCTTGATTGTGAGGAATCGGTTGCCTGATTCTATGCCTGGCTTTGACGCTTGAGGGATTAGCAACACGGGTAGATGATGAACAACGCCGGATCTCAACCGGGTTCCGAAGCAAAGTGTTTTTAGACACCCGTAAGATACTTGGAGTAGGTTTCGAAGTTGGTGGGGTAGGCATGTATCCCGTCCTGAAGTATTCACGTTGATTCTTCCATATCTTCTCTTTATCATTAGCATGACAATGATCTATGGAGGAGACAGCAATACACCAGTATGGACACGGAGCACGAATGTCACACACATAACAGTGACACTTGAAAATGAAACCAAATGAAAAGGATCAGCCAGGATATGGAACCACTAAAGCTCTGTGCAGAATTAGAGAATCTTTAGATGCTTACCATGTCACAGTACTTCTCGTGTGATGTTGAGTTAAACGCATACTTAGCACACGAATGTCGAGGATGTGGGAAATCTCTACAAGCTATCTACAAAACCAAAAAAAATTGCTTTTTGATATTAGGGAAACTTAAGTGAACAACACCTGCATAAAGATAGAATACACCAAAGAAAAAAAGTCCATCAATGATACACTGATTACTATACAATAACACAAACAGTTCAATAACTATCCATTCCTAAACCAGTTCCTCAGAGCTAAACAACACTAACGCATATAGAATCTGAAATGAAAAAAACTCTAGCTTTCACGCCAATTCGATTAAAGAAAACGACGAAAGAGAACTTAGAAATGAGAAGGGTCAAGTGAAACATACCTCACCCTTTTGACCCACTACAAGCACATCATCATCATCATCATCATCATCGTCATTCTTTGCTAACTTATCATCATCATCGTCGTCAATTGAAGCAGTCTTCGTCGACTTGTCGGGATCACAATCCAAAATCACACAATCGTCATCATCGTCAACAGCTAGACTCGACGAATTTGGCTTCCGATACTGAGAATCTACGCAACCTTTAACCTCAGAAAGCACCTCGACTATATCGGTACTGTCAGATTTATCATCGACGGGTTCCATAACATCATTGAGCCAACTGGAGTAGTCTAGGTCTACCCGTGTATCAACCTCCTCTTCGTCTGAGCTAACATCGACGATAACGACATGATTTCCCGAACCCATTGACGAATTTTCGAAACCGATCACAGAAATTCGAACACAGGATCAGAAGGCATGTGAGAACACTAGAATTCAGTAAATTGACCGAATTCTAAGAAAAGACAGGAATTTCTTACTACCCGGGAAAATTCGAGGTAAGAAGAGAAGCATTGAAATGGAAACTTCGAGCTGAGAAATTAGGGTTTGGTTTGGAAGAAAGCGGATGTTGTACTGGTGGTGGTGACGGACGATGATTGACAGTTTTGCACGAGTATAGTGAAGATGGGCCTAATGGGCCCTAAGCTCAAAAGAAACTGGGCTGATAATGAAAATTGATGGATTTATGTTTTATTCATAGATTGTTTGGTTTGAATTTGATGATCAAACCAAAAAAACGATGGTTGCTAAAATTTTAGAAATTCTTATTCATATAAGTATTTTTTATAAGTGATTCTTTGGTGCTAAAATAAAATTAAATTTTTAATGGGAAAAGATAACATCAAAACAAATCATTTTCTTTGCTTTAAAACGGATGAAATATTTATGTAAGAAATACATACAATTCCCAAGACCTAAAGTGGTGGGCAAAGAGCATGTGCGACCTAGGGCTCCTTCACGGTATAAATGCCTCAGCTTCCGCATCGGCATCTCCTTATAATATCCTCCACCGTTTAGCTTGTTATGTGCACGTTCTAACAATATTTCAAATTTCCATATTTTCATTGATTTTTTTTTAACTTAGGCTTTGATTAGTAAATTTGTACCCATAATGGTATAAGTGTTATTGGTTTAATAATTATTAATTATTCACAAAATAGTAAGAATTAGTGGTAAGAATTAACGATATCAAAATTGATATGAGCTAACGATACCAACAATGATATTTTTAATTTCAGGTATCGATATTTTAAAAAAATTTCTAAATATTCTAATATCACTTGCGATTTTTTCAAAAAATTCTTAACTTTTTTTTGTGTCACAATCGACGAATAATACCTATGATTACTAATTTGTTGCATTTAAGAACAAAAATCAATCAAAAAAAAAAAAAAAAAGAACAAAAATCAACATTCATGATCTTTTTGTTAATTCAAAGTCAAAGAGATCTCGTAACAGTCAAATCCAACGGCTGGGATGGAAGGAAGAATGTAGCGCGTGAGAGAGACATCTAAACCAATACAATATTCAACCGTTGGGTTCGGTAAAGCGCTACTGCACATTCAAAGTCAATTCCAATTTTCAACGTTTACAGTTAGCACCTCTAACTTTTAGTTTTTTTCATATATGAATGTGTGACCAAACTTTTCATTTAGTTTTGTCCATAATTTCTACAGCGTCATAGATCATTTAAAGTAATCACCATTTACATTGGCCTGATTGGTTGTGTCTTTAGAGTATTTCCACAGCCATATTTTGGTCTACAGTTATAAATCCACATCAATCATACTTTACATTTAATTTTCAGGTCTACAGCAACATTTTATCTTTTTCCTTTTTTTGGGCTGTAGAAACGTCAAAAGCTACAGCCGTAAGTTTTGGGCTTTGGAGTATATTTTTATTTAAGTTTTATATTAAAAACAAATTTGATAAGAAACCCTAGCTTAAGAATTATATATATAATAATCAAACCTTGAGCAAAGGCAGCCACAACAGAGAGAAGAAGAAAGGTTCGTATCTTTCATAATTTTTGCCCATCCCTTCTTGTGTGATTTACATAACCAATTATTAATTAGTGATTTTTTTTGTTTTGTTGCTAATTGTTTTCTACGTGTTTAGTGATTGTTTTTGTTTTGTTACTAATTTTATTTAAGTTTTAGATGGTGTTTTTTTTGTTTAGTAGTAAAAATTAAAAAGAAAAATCAAAATATATTCCTAATATTTATTTCATGTTTTCACTTTAAAAAAGTCACAGCTATTTTTACCAATCATGCTTTCATTTAATTCTACAGTCTAAATTCTACTGCCTAAATTCTACAGCTACAGCAGAAAAATCTACAAACAAATTTCTACAGCTAAAATCCTAAAGCTACAGCCGCAACCAATCAGGCCCATTGTTTTTTTACCAATATTCATTTACTTTTTATATATCTTTATATAGATATAGTCTGATCCATAGTTAATCCCTAATCCCTCTGTTTCACAAATAGTGTTATTCTACCATTTTACACACAAATTAAGAAAACTAAACAATTGTCATTTTTACCCTTTATTAATACACTAGATAATACCCTCTCTATAATTAATAAGCTGAAATAGTATGGATAAAAAAAAAGAATTAGTCTTAAAAACTGCATTGAAAACATAAAACGACAATCTTTGTGAAACAAAATTAAAACTTTAAAACGACACTCTTTGTGAAACGGAGGATGTATTATGCAAAGTAACGCGATTTAGTAAAGTCAAATTTCGATGGAAAAGGTGGAGTCAAATGGTTAACCATTTGACTAAAAACACGTCCCAAAATTCATTTACTTATTATTCCGATTTCCAACCGTATGTTAAACTTGTTTTTATCGTAATTAAAATATCTTTGACTTTTCATATATTTTAGAACAATCGTCTTGATAATAATAGTTTCTACTATTTTAAGTCTCTCATCCAAAATAAATAATTAATTACTAAAAGGTGTGTATTGTGCAATCAAAACAAACTATAATTGCTATTTTTTAACACGAACTTCACATCTTTTGGTCCATGATATTTTTAATCTTGATATTACAAAAGTGGGAAAGTAGTTTTTTTTCTTCTTTTTTACCACTATTTTTGGATGTTTTTTTTTTTGGTAAAACAATAGCGTTTACAAAACCGAATAAAAGTGGCTAGTTAACTCTAAACAAAATATAGACACAATAATTAAAAAAATGTAATTTATTTGATATTTTGTAGCTTGGCTTAACATTTCAAAGCTTGAATTGGAAAAAGGATTTTAAAAAAAAAACATTTCTTTGATGATTTTGTGTTATTTTTTTTTTTGGATTAAATGTTAGTAGTTTCATACCTAAAAAGGTAATTTATTTGTATTCTCTATTTCAGAATCCAATGTTCTTCAAAAATAATGATTATAGATCTAGATAATTGATCTAGATAATCCAATGTTCTTCAAAAATAATGATCAAAAATAATGATTTTATATATATATATATATATATATATATAGAGATTATTTTTTATATATGATAAAAATTTGAATTGACATAAATTACAATGAACTAAGAGACAAAATTTTGACCAAGATTCATAAACTGTCTTAATTATTATCGTTGATGACTAAAATTAATAAACTTAACTAACTTTAAAAATGACAAATGTATATTTCCGGGAGTAACCCGAATACTCACGGCCTAGTCAAACATAAATGTTTGTCATTGTATAAAAGGATGTCCAAAATTAATAAACTTGTTACTTGTGGGTTAAACAACCAGAGATTTTTTTTGTGATGGTTCTCTTCTTTAAAACCAAACTCGACAGGAGTGACTAACCCTTTCGATATAATTGTTCTGTCAAGGAATTCTTCAAGTGTTTTCTTGCTTCTATTTTATTTGTAGAGCATAAGTTATTGATTTTTTTTTTATGTTTTAGGCTGAAATCGAATTTAAATATTGGTTCGGTTTGAAAGTTATGAATCGGATACTTGTCATGGTAAAATAGTGTTGAGGTGTCAGGTTTAGAATATAGATGTCTGAAATTGCATCTAAACCGGCCAAGTAAATCTTTAATTTACCAACATTGGTCAATGCCAGGAAAAAAATATGTATGTAATTTTTTTGCTATAATTTACATGAAAACTCTAACCGAGAAAAAAATCAAAACCCTAAATTTAAAAATAAAATAAAAAAAGAAGAAGGTTATTCTTCGATCTTTATCGCCGGAGAGAGAACAATCAATCGCTGTCGTCCGACGAATATCGTAAAGAACGATTCTCTTTCTTCTCTCTTCTTTCAATCTTCATATGCTTTCCGGTGTTTTCTTCTTCTTGTCCTTTATGTGCCTCCCTTCGGATCTTTTCGGGAAAATAATGTGCAATCAAAATATTTTTAAGGTAAATCGTGATATAATTGCTATTTTTTAACATAAAAGTTTAGATCTTCTAGTCCATGTTATTTTCAATCTAGATATGACAAAATTGTGAAAGTAGTTTTTTTTTCCGCTATATTTGTTTTTTTCTTGGATTTTTTTCGTAATAGTAGCGTATACAAAACTGAATAAAAGTAGCTAGTTAATTCTAGGCAAAATATAAATACAATAATTCAAAAAAATGTAATTTATCTGATATTTTGTAGCTTGGCTTAACATTTTAAAACTTAAATTGGAAACAAGGCTAAAAAAGCATTTCTTTGATATTTTTTTTGGATTAAATGTTAGTAGATTCATACCTAATAAAGTATTTTTTTTATACTGTCTATTTCAGAATCCATTGTTCTTCAAAGATGATGCTTATATGGTACTCTTTCCGTTCTTTTATAAGTGATGTTTTAAGCTTCTAATTTTGTTCTTAATTAGATGATGTTTTCAATTTTCAATGCAAAATTAATTACTTTTTTATTAGTTTTGACGATTTATATTCTGTAGATTGTTTTTTTATTGGTTGATAAGATAATAGATGATGTTTTAGTTTAGAAATAAACAAAAATTAAATGATTTCTTAATCTATGTGCATACTCTTAAAACATTACTTATAAAAAACGGAGGGAGTAATAGATAATTGCACCATATACATGTAGGATTTTTTAGTATATGATAAAAAGTTGTATTGAAATAAATTACAGTGAACTAAGAGACAACATTTTGACCATGATTTTTTTTTGGTAGGCACATTTTGACCATGATTTATAGCTTAATAAATTATCTTAGTTGGTATCGTTGATGTATCGCAATCCTTGTTTTAATATCCACATATGATTGAATGTTGTCGACCGAGAAAATAAATTTTTTAGAGTTTTATTTATTTATTTAGATATATTAAGTTGTGAAGGTTATCACATTTTAAAATATTTTCGCATATTTTAAAAATACGTCCGTTCAAAGAAGACATTCAACATAACATGCAAAAGTAACACAATGGAGAAAATAGTAACATATGTTGTTGAACATACCATTTTTGAAATTAATTTATAAACTTTTCATATTTTTCTATTTTTTAAATAACTAATCTTGGCAAAAAAAAAAAGATTACTTTAAATGACTACATAAGAGTTATGAAGTTTAAATTAGACAAAAACAAGTCAAATTAATCAACAAATTTTGGTTGTTTGCTCATATAACATGAAGACCACGTTTAGTAGAGTTAAAGGAAAAGAAAACGTGAGAGGTTAAAAAGACAAATAAATAAATAAAAGTTAAAACAAAAACCTGAGCTGTTCTTCTCCTGGTCTCAAGTATAACCTCCCCTTTTTCGTATAATTCTATTTTTAGCACAAACTTTATTTATCTGTCTTTTTCACCCCTCCCAGAAAAAGAAGAAGAAGAAGAAGATTCAATTCCACTTTTGTTGTTGTTCCAAATTTGTGTAATTGTAATCTTCTCTCCCTAATCTTCTCGCCGCGCATTCATTTCCTTCCCTCCATAATCCAAGCTTCCGTTACAAGCTCTCTCCTTTTCTTTTTCTTTTTTGGATTTTTCTTGTTTGAATTTTCCAAAAATAAAATAAATAAACAAATTCTCTCAGAAGCATTGATTTTGCTGGAGGATTTTGAAGGTATCTTAATTTTTTGATCATCTGGAACTTTGAATTTTTTCTTTATGATTTCTCAACTCTTCTGGAAAATTAGGGTTTCGTTGTAAATTTAGGTTGTCACAGATGTTTATATTATTGTTGTTGATAATATTGCTTTGTTTTTGATTAGATTGTTTTTTTTTGTGTGTGTGTGTTTTAGGAGAGATTTGTAGTTATTGATTATGGCTGATGTTGTGTGAGGGAGGAGGGGGAAGTGGTGTATGAAGTCGGATATGCAGGGAGATGTTTTGGCTGTTCATCGGGGAGATAGAAACCGAGATGATATATTAGGAGGATACCCGAAGAAGAAGACGGATGTTGAAGATTTTAGGGATGGAGATGAAAATGGATGGACAACTTTGAGTAGGAATACGTTGGACATGGTTAAGGAAGGTAGGTTGTTGAATGGAGAGGAATTGAATACAGCTTGCGAGGAGAAGGTATCGGTAAGTAGAGACGAAGCGGGTACCTTGAGGAGTGAAGGACATAATGAAGAATCTGGTTCAGGTTCACCCGAGAGGGATGACAATACTCTTAGTAGAGAGATTAAAGAACTGGATACACAAGTGGTAAATGGTCAAGCTAAAGCAGATTGTGAAAATAGGGATGAGAACAGATTGTTGGAAAAGGATGGTGAAGATATTTCGAGTTTGGTGCATAGGGAAACAGATGATGAACCGCAGAGTCCAAGATGTGAGACACAAGTTAATGACACATGTATGAGAAAGATGGAAATGAGACAAGTTACAGGAGAGCAAGACTCTTCGCCGTGTACTGCAGATGCAGTTAAAGCAGCTGGAGAGACATATCAAAACGTATACTTCAATGGACCAGTCTTACCGCAGTCACCGACACAAGGACATAGGCGCACCCAAAGTGAGATAGGGACTCCTGGACACAGACGCACAAACAGTTTCCAGAGATTGAAAACACAGATGCAAAAGGCTTGGCGTGGCGTCAGCAATCTGCGTGAGGATAACCGGCCCACTTTCAATCCTGAGGTCTTAGCAAACCAAAAAAGACAGTGGTACCAGCTCCACTCTTCAAAAGCTCTGGTATTCAATCTCTCTAGGATGTCCTATCAAACCTTTGAAACACGGTTTTGGCTACTTGGTTCTTCTTCTCCTTAATCGTCTGAAAGTTCTGGTCTTGCATAGCATATTAGCTGACAAATGTTTTCCGTTTAATAAATACTCTAGGATCAAACAAAATTAAAGGAGCCAACGTCACTGTTTGAACATTTTATCATCGTGGGGCTTCATCCGGAAACGAATTTGAGGCCAGTGGAAGAGGCTTTCCGTAGAAGAAAGAAATGGGAGATGGAGATGTCAAGGTATGAAGTGGCAGATTACAGAATACTCCGTCACCGTGGACCTCAATTTCCAATATTGGAGCCACAGGTTTGTGCTACCTTGGTTTTTTCTTTGAGTTCACATAGTTTTGGGCATGCTTAGAGATGTAGCGTGATACACGTATCCTGTTTTCTATTCATCGTTCTTTTTTGTCTTGTTACCTACTCTGTTTGCCACTCTTTTATTTCATGTTTAATACATTCTAATATGTACATGGGTTTGTCTGCTTCATGGCAGATTTAGTTGGTTTGTTCCGTCTCTTTATCAACTTTTATTCCATGCACAGATTCTTTTTAAATACCCTCCTGGAAAGAAGGTGGCAATGCGTCCAAAGGATCTAGCAACTTTCTGCTTTCCTGGTGGTGTCAAGGTATGATATGTATGATCTGTCTCTTTATAATTTCTTAATGACCTTCAATGTGCATTGGTATATCATTAGTTATGAATCATCTCAGTTTATTAGAATATTTTCCTAGAATTGATTTCGTACTATTGGTAATAATATGCATCATTAAGTTATTCTGTGATATATGCAGCAACTAAGACTGTTAAAATGATATTTTTCTTAACAGGCACGACTTTTGGAGAGGACCCCATCTCTCAGTGATCTAAATGAGCTTGTGTATGGACAGGTCTGAAAATATTTTTGAATAAGATAACTGTAGGAGCTTCAGTAGTTCATCTCTGTTACTTGGAATCTATACATATCATACTTTTGAGTTTACTGCAGGAACATTTAGGCACAGATGATTCATCGTTCATATTTTCGTTCAAGGTAATCTATCTTTTCTAAATGCCCCTTAAAATTTTTTTAGTGACAGACATCCACTACTCATGTAAAATCTAACATGAGGCAATCAAAATTCTCTGTCAGGTAGCAGATGATGCGACATTGTATGGTGTTTGCTTACATGTCTCGGAGATTGTTCAGCGACCCCCTGGTGTATTAAGCACTGCATCACCCTTGCATTCATCTGGAGGAGGCAGTCGTTTTTTGGTTTCTGCACCTCGATGTTACTGCTTGCTGACCAGAGTCCCTTTTTTTGAACTACACTTTGAGATGTTAAACAGGTACATAAGATGCCCCTACTCTTAGTAGTGGCATTTCCTCGCATTAAACAGAGACCGTAAAACGTATGCTGAAGGTCATTCACTCGTTGATGCAGTATGATTGCACAGGAGCGTCTAAAACGCATAACCGAATTTGTTAGTGAGATGTCTCTTGCTGCTGCATGCTATCGTCCATCAATATCCAGGACGAATGATCAAATTGATAGCCGTGTTTCATCACCTCGTAGCAACCCTGATGATTGGATGGCTTCTGCAATACCTGTTGATGGGGTCATGGCACTTACAGCCGCAGCTGCGGGATTGATCACTGATAGTGACATTGCGAATTTTGCAGAACCTCAATCTCCAGATAGTGTTGTCACCAGTGATACTTCAGATGTAAGCCAGATCAAGGAAATAGAAAGAGACGGGAGAAAAGTTTTCCATTGTTACGATGAAAATTCTCCTGAAGTATTTGAGAACCACTTGGATACCCCCGAAAGAACGTCCCAGAGCTATGACAATGGCCACACTTCTCCAGAGGTTACATGTGCTGATCCTAGGACCCAACCGATAGAGCGTAATGAAAGCTGTGAGTCTGTGTTCAGGTAAAATTCATCAAAAATTGATCTAACCACTCCTTATCTCCGGAAAACTAATGTGGTTGTCTTTTTTTCAGTTAATGTTATGATTCAGTATATTGCCAGTGTAATTTCAGATTTACATTTTTTATGTATGGCAGTTCAGCTAGAAGTGTGTTGTCAGATGAGATTGATGATTTATCGAATAGCGAAAATGATTTCGGAGATGATTTAATACTGGAATGGGCTAAGGTAAGGACTAAAGAGATCACTTGTTGCTTCACCATTTAGTTGCTCTCTCATCTCTTCTTCATTGTTCTCATATACTGTTATATGGTATCTCAACTTGATAGGACCACAACAATGATTCGTTACAATTAGTTTGCGGCTACCATTCGTTGGCAATTCCTTCCCGTGGAAGTGAAGTTGTTTTCCACCCCCTGGAACATTTACAATCAATCGCGTATACCCGCCCTCCAGTTTCAGCCCTAGGATTGTCAGAAGAATATATTTGCTCTTCTGATTCTTCCGAGGTATATTTGATATCGGAAAATATCCTTTTGTAATCTTGTCTCTACTTTATAATCTCATCTCAACCACTTTTCTTCTTCTTCCAAAGATAAATGCAAGGTTGGCAGCTGCTGAGGAGGCCATGGGTCTCTCAATGTGGACAACGGCAACAGTTTGTCGTATTCTCTCTCTTGAAACAGTACGGCCTCTTCTGAGCATCCTTCTTTTTCTTTTGGTGGTTCAGTGTCGGTTTTAGATGTCCATCTCTTCTTTGTGCCTTGAGTTAGTGTTTTCACAGGTAACAAATATCTGAAGTTACAAAGTATTTTCTTCCTTCCAGATTATGTCACTTCTTGCTGGAGTATTATTAGAGAAGCAAATTGTAGTAATCTGCCCAAATCTGGTTAGTTAAATCTGTCCTCTGATCGTTATTCATCGTCAATTACTTGGGGAGATTTAAATGGAAATGGTCACTTGAACTGACCGACAACTATTGCAGGGTGTTTTGTCAGCAATAGTACTGTCTCTTGTCCCAATGATTCGGCCATTTCAGTGGCAGAGTTTATTGCTTCCGGTAAGCATGAAATCACTAGGAAAACAATTGACCTACCAAATTGTAGTTTCCTTGGCGTAACTTCTCTCTCTTGTCTTCAGGTTCTGCCTGGAAGGATGTTTGATTTCCTTGAGGCACCAGTTCCCTTCCTTGTAAGTATATATATTCCATATGAAGTAACTCGTGCCATGTCTTTCATAGCTAGATGATTACTTATTCTGAGGAGTTGAATGTTCATCAGTCTATAATAAACCATGAAAATCTCAATTTTAGTTGATGCTGCATCGTCAATCATGAACTATGCATGTTTCTTGTTGCTCACACGGTCTGAGTTTGCGCCACCTGGCAGGTCGGTATACACAGTAAACCTATTGATTGGAAGGTCAAAACGTCTAATCTTATTCTAGTTAACATCCTCAACAATCAGGTTCGGTGGCCTTATCATGAAAGTCTCGTATTTCTTTTCTTTTTATTAGGTATGGAAAACCGACATGTAACGTTAACTATGTTTCTTCAGGTGAAAATATGTAACATGCCAGCATTGCCTCAGTGTAGAGAACTTATGGCTCAGTTGGCTCCAATCCATGCAACACTGGCTCATCAGAGCTCGACAGCTAGAAGACACCCAGTTTATAAATGCAATGAAGTGCAAGTAAGTAGTTTACCAATGCATGGCCTAAATTGTATCAAAACGAAATTGCTTAACCCGATCATATGACTGACTGTTTTCTCAGGCAGAAGCCGCGACTAAATTTTTGAGAGTAATGAGAGATTACATGGAGTCTCTTTGCTCAGATTTACACTCTCACACCATAACAAGTGTTCAATCTAATAGCGACAGGGTACTTACTTAGATAGTGACTCTCCTCGAAGCGTAACAAGAACTACTTTCTCTCTATCTCTCACCAACTATCTTCTTTCTTTATCAGGTTTCTCTACTTCTTAAGGACAGTTTTATCGATTCGTTTCCTGGTAGAGACCGACCCTTCATTAAGGTACAAACTCCTAATCCCGATCTTGGCTTCAGTTTCCGATATTCTTGTTGGAATCCAGCGACTTACAAGTTTTATCTTTTGTTATTCTGGGTTTTGCAGTTATTTGTAGACACACAACTGTTTAGTGTTTTATCAGACTCGAGACTATCGAGCTTTGAGAACGGGCGTCTCTGAAGCTCATTTTGTCATCAACTTATACAATACGAAACAAACCAAAGTCAAATCATACGAAAAGAAAGAAAAAACAAAAGAGGGTAACTTTACTACCCTATATACGCAGAGAGAGGTGATGGAATACAAATGTTTTAACTCAGATTTGTACTGCAGAAGAAAAGTAAGAAAACAAGAAAACAGAGACATGCTTATCGTGTCTGGATCTCCCTGATCCTTTTTACCATTAACAAACTTGTTTGAAAACTTATTTCCTGCTCTTGTAAATTATTAACCACCACTCAATAGAAAGCTTTTGTTTGTTATAGTTGTACAGAACACTTGAAAACCCTTTTTGCTTAATTCAAGTGCTTTGATTTCATGTTTCATAATAGACATGCTTAGTATCTAATTTGCATTTTTTTCCCAAACCTAATCTATTTATGGTAAAATCTAATGACAAAAATATTTCAACCGCAATTCTACAGTTCCAGGTGTGATTCCGTGACAAAATCGATGTTACACAATTGTTAAGTAAAACTGCAATCCTGTAAAGTTATCGGTGACAATGGCGGAATGCAAAAACGCAATTCTGGGATGAGTGTGTTCTTCTAAAGTGCCATTGATATGATCATTATACAGGATACAAGGAAATGGTCGTTGAATTTGAAAACACTAATTATTTTTTGGTGTCACCTTCTTCTTCTTCGTCATCAGATTTAGCGAAGATGGTCTCAGGCTGGGTCTGAGAGTAAGCAGGTGCAATAAACTTAGGATCTTTAACAGCAACCTCTGCGTATTTCAATATCGCTTCTCTTGGATCTTCCTCCATCCACGTCTCTTTTATCATCCCACCTTGCTGCAATACACACACAACAACAACAAGATTTTAATACATTACATACAATCACTAATACCACGAATCCAAAAACCAAAGAAGT
Organism: Arabidopsis lyrata subsp. lyrata; assembly: GCF_000004255.2. Taxonomy (NCBI): domain Eukaryota; kingdom Viridiplantae; phylum Streptophyta; class Magnoliopsida; order Brassicales; family Brassicaceae; genus Arabidopsis; species Arabidopsis lyrata. The sequence continues at coordinate 23,800,814 of NW_003302553.1, forward strand.
TACCGAGGATCCTTACCTTGAGAAGATATTGTGTTAATAAGCTACTACCAGTAGTCCCAACTCTTCCACCATGACCAGGACCTGTCATGGGTATCTCAGGCTTGTGGGCTTTAATAGGATCCTTCAATGCTTTCTCTCTTTGTCTTTTACGGCTTGGTGCGTCTCTGAACAACGGTAGTGCATGAGGATTGTGTATTACTGGTTCTGGTTGGTAATCGTCTACAGATTTCTTCCTTGGTGCACGTGCAACACAGACGCATGCGCCTCTCTCGCTCTGAGTTGGGTCGTAAAGAATGTGAGTCCCTCCTTGGCTTTTGTCTCCGGATGTTGCAAATATCTACAGCAACAGAACCCTCTTAATGTGAAGTTGAGAATTTGATTTTAGAAAAAGGGAACACTGCTTTTGTTGTTGTTGATGTTTTACCTGATTCAACCTCGGGTGCCAAGCGCATTGCACCACGCTGGAAGTTGGAGAGATTCCGACTTTTTGAACAATCTCTAGTTTGGTGCGATCGTAGAAGCATAGCAAGCCTCCTGTTGTGCTGTCTTTCTCGACGGATGTTCCAGTCAGGATGATTTGTTCGTCTGGACTAAAGGAAACGTTGGTTTGTGGATAATAATTAGGGAGACCCTCGAAAACTTTTAGAGCTTCTTTCATCTGCCGCAAGTCCCAGACCTGATCAAGATTCAAGAAAGAGTTCAGTTTTTAATTGCTAAGCAAACTGGTCAAAAACAGGATATTATCTAAGGTTTACCTTCAGAGAACCATCAAAACTCCTCGACAACAGAATTCTGCCATCGCTAGAAAACTTTACAGAGGTTATATCATCAGTGTGGGCCTTCCCAACGTATATATCTGGTCGGCTTCCCCATCCTGGCTTGAGACTCCAAATCTTGATCGAAAAACAAGAAAGATATTAAGACTAGATAAAACACAAACTTTCCCTGACAGAATGTAATCAGAAAATTAGAGCAAGCCTTTCCAATCATTACCTGTATAGAACCATCTCCTACGCCACCGGCGATACGCTTTCCCTCACGGTCCCAAGCACAGGTTGTAACTGGAACCCTCCCTGGTCTAGCAAGCTTCGGCTTAATAACCTGTTCCAATAAACAGTTAAATGATCCAATTGCATGCTAAAATCAAACAACGATTTTCATTGGAGAAAAACAGCAAACCAGAAACTGTAAATGTGAATGTAGACAGGGGAAAAATACCTGCGTTTGGCTTAGGAAGTTATTAACATCCCAAATACGCAAAGACCCGTCTTCCGAAGAAGTCAGAACCGTTTCCTTAGTCCTCGGATGCCATTCTCCACAAGTCAACCCACAAATATGGCCCTTAGTGTTCTTCAGATCACGAATATACATATCTCCTTTCATAAACTCACCAAGAGTAAGCCCATCTCGATCAAAAATCTGAAATTCAAAAGAAGATTCGAGTGTGAGCAATTCACAGATGATAACAAATCCTAGAAGAGAGTCAAAAGGAACGTTATACCTTAGCTTGTGCAGAGCCAGTAACGCATAGAAAATGACCAGAAGTGGGACTCCAGCTCAAGCTGCGAACTTGGTGTCCCTCAGATGGTTCGATCTGTCTAAAAGACTGAAGTCTTGAATTCATCCCTTGAAAATCATACATACGCACAGTGTAGTCATAGCTTCCAGAAAGAACTCTAGCTCCAGCATTATCAACAGCGAGAGATGAAACAATCTGATTCCACGAAACCAAAATCTTTGTTCAATTTCGAATTCAAAGTCTCCATAGAAACTACTTCACACAAGAGTTTAGTATACCTTTATATGGCCCTTGAGCTGAATCTCGTTGCTCAATGGAATTTGGTAACGATTCTCCTCGTTGTCATTAGCATCATCATCATCTGAATCTTCATCGGAATCTATAGCAGCCCGAGGCGGCGGCGGAGGACCGATCATATCCTCATCATCATCAGAATCATTACTATTCCCAAGTCCCTTCGGTGGCGGCGGTGGTCCCATCATAACTCCGTCATCCTCCTCATCTTCCTCTTGCGTCGGTTTAGATGGCGGCGGACCCATTGCTATATCATCATCGGAAGGAGCTAGACTGGAGCTATTAGGGTTACGTTTCGGACCGCGAACACTTCGGAGCCAGGTTTCAGATGAGGAAGACAGAGACGGGAATCCAGATTCAGATTTACTAGAGTCAGGTTTTTTCGTGGTGAAATCCGACGAAACTCCGGCGTCGGTGGCTACATCGGTGCGGCGAGTTGCGCTGTGAATGGCTTCAGTTGACGCCGAAACCTTCGATGTCTTACCGAACGAAACAGGAAAATGAGCTCGAAGACCTTCCAATTCGTCATCCATAGCTTATCTCTTCTTCTCAGGATTTTGATTAGGGATTCATATTAATACAACGCCCGGTGACCTCGCCGCCATGAAAATTCCCGTTGCTGTCACCGGCGACAAAAGAAGGTGGCGGTTAAGTCCATAAGACACAACAATATTGGGCCTAAACATATAAGGCCCAGTGGCCTTCGTTAATAAAATTTTCTTCTTCTAAATTGGGCATCACATAAAGGCCCATTAATGTCCCTTTCCTTCGCTTGAGTTTTTTTTTTCTTTTTTTTTAACTATGAGAGCAACATTAATGGTAGGCTCTTAATTTTGTCTCTTAACTATTATTATGAATTGTTTTATTGAAAAAAATTATAGCTAAAAGCTTTTGTAATGGTTTGAAGCTCTTAAACCTTCTTTTATCTCTTAGCTAAGGAACTCTTCTAAACTATTCACATATTATTTTGATTATATTATACCTAAGATTTATAGTAAGAGACTTGCAATAAGGATGGTCTGAGTATTTCGGTGCAAATCAGTAAGAAATAGTGATTTCTCGGATGGAGTGTCTATATTTTAAGAAGAGTTGGTATGTTCAGTTCGACTTTCAACTAAGGGGAATACTAAGTTCTTGGTTATATTTAGTAAATTATAGCAATCCACTTTGTCGTCGCGTGTTCGAGATGTCGAAATGTAAATCTTAAGGCTCATAGGTTTATAAAGATTTGCAGAGTTTGTATGAGTGGTATGTATTATAACTTTTCATTTTTTTGAAGAACAATAAGTTGTTTGGATACATACAATAAAAGATATCGAATAGTTGGTCGATAAATGTATCAAAGTTGAAGCTTCTGTAGTTATCTTAGCCCATATGCTCTAAACTAAACGAGAATCTATACATGCTTGAGATGACTTTACCCATGGCATTGTTTGGACATTTGTAGAATATAGCTCAAACATTTGGTGAAAACAGCTAAGTAGGTAGGTTTAAGTTGCTTTAACATTGTTGTTTAGAAAATATTCAATATATGTAATTTTATACATTTCAAATACCTAATATTTTTGGGCAACTATTTTCATTTAGACCCTCAGTATTTTTAATTGTTTTTCAACTGCCAATATATTTATTTTCAACAGTAACGATAATTTCGAATGCAAAAACCACTATAACCAAAAAGAAATACATGACCTATAGGTAAGTATCCACACACAAAGGAAAAAAACTTGTGTTGGTGTCAGATCCATCTCTTATCTGGATATGTTATACATATATCTTAATGAAAATGAGATGGTAAAAATAATGATTTGGCCAAAATTATAATTAGGTCAAGCTCAAAAGGTTGATATATCGGGTTCTATCACAATCATATCAATTAATTTGTCTGCCAATCTAACCAATATAGGAGCTGGTGATGTCACATGAACCTCTCATTTATGTTTTAGTTTTGCTGTTACAAGTGTATTCTGGTTATTTTGGTATGTACAGTACTATGTGGAGTTTGTGGCGATTTCCTTACATAACATCAATTTTTAAAACAGATTTTTAGGCACGTAAACAACAAGTACAAGGATCCTTAAATATCAACTAATAGAAGATATTAGTAAAGTTGATATTTATCATTTGTGTTTTTTTTTTTCTTTTGTGTTTATTATTAACAAACTATCATATTTTGCGTCAAGTTTGTGTTGTGTTCTCTTCTAATTATCTCTATTGAGCCTTTAGAATTCATCAAATAGACGTGAATTTGTGTATGGATTTGTACTTTGTAATATTTGTTGTTTTGTTTTTTGAAAAAGGGTTTATGTACTATTTGTTTTTTTGTTTTTTTGTTTTTGTTTTTTTTTTTTTGAATACCAGGAGGTTCTGGGCCAAAGCCCGTAATCCCCCAGGTCCGAAACCACAGCATGTAATATTAATTTTTTTATGTACTATTTGTTGTTTGTAACTAGATCAGTGTCTTATTTAGGGTCGGCTCAATTAATTTGAAGTCCCTGTACAAATTTTAAAAATTGGCCATTTCTTTATACAAAAAAAAAATGGGTCTTTTTCATGTTAAGAAAATCTTAAAAATTGGCCTTTTTCATACTAAAGAAAATATTTGAGCTTTTTTCATGGTAAAAATATCTTAAAGTCTTAAAAATTACCCTTTTTCTCACTAAAAAAAAAATTTGGGCCCTTAAATTTACCCCCAAAAAATTTGGCCCTGTACATTTGCTCCTCAACCACTCCCCATACGTTGGCCCTGGTCTTATCCTTTTTAGCAATTTTCTCGAACCGGCAGTTACCATTTTCATTTTACTGACAGTTTACCTTGGCCATTGTTAACCGGAAATATGATAAGTGTTAGTTTAATCGGTCTCTAAGTAGGGTTTACACAAAGGAAATATGATAAGTGTTAGTTTAATCGGTCTCAAATCCATACACAAAGTTGTGTTCTCTTCTAATTATCTCTATTGAGCCTTTAGAATTCATCAAATAGACGTGAATTTGTGTATGGATTTGTACTTTGTAATATTTGTTGTTTTGTTTTTTGAAAAAGGGTTTGTGTACTATTTGTTGTTTGTAACTAGATCAGTGTCTTATCTAGGGTCGGCCCAATTAATTTGAAGTCCCTGTACAAATTTTAAAAATTAGCCTTTTCTTTATATAAAAAAAAAATGGGTCTTTTCATGTTAAGAAAATTTTTAAAATTGGCCTTTTTCATACTAAAGAAAATATTTGAGCTTTTTTCATGGTAAAAATTAGGCATGGACATAATATCCGAATCCGAAGAACCTTTTTTTTTTCTTTTTTTTGTCAAACAATGTGTAATTTTTATAAGAAATGAAGCGTATGTGTTTGGCATGAAACCCGACCCGGCCCGCCACAGATACCCAAGACACATGGGTATTGAGCCTCCAAAAATTTAAAGATTTTTAGTAACAGTATTAGGCCTCAAAATAATTTGATATTATATAAATAGGCCTCAGATTTCCGAAATGTTAAGATTCTGTGTCAAATTTTAAATTTTATCTATTTTTAATTGCAAAAATAGGCCTCATTTTTCTGATGTTTTAAGATTTGGTCTCAAATTTTAACTTTTATTGATAAAACCCATTAAAAATTTTAGTTTTGTATTGGACCTCACTTTCAACTGGGCCTGCACTGCATGAAACATGTGAATGACACAACTTTTATTGATATGTTTCCTAGTGGCTATCACCCTCGTTTACTTGAACAATGTAAGGATCCTTGAAGAAATTTTTTTGACCCTTGATCAATTTTTCTCAAAACTCAATTTTTTCACATTGTTCACTGGAAACAATGTGATGATCTTTCTCAAAACTAGCTTTCTGTGACTGGATCGAACCATTTTATTGATTCATTGCGAAACTCTTAAATGTGATAGTTGACTGAGTCATAGTTAATAATATAAAGTTTAGAACATGAGAAAAGGATGAATAATCTCTCTCTAAAATCTCAATTTCCACGTCTCACACAAAACATTTTCTCATTTGATTCAATTTGTTAAACATTTTCTCATTACATTTTATTCAATTTGTTAATTATTAATTGATGTATTTGACTGATTAATAAGGGTTGACAGATTTAAACGCAACGTATACGATTGTGAGAATATGCAGAAGCGGACGATTGTTGACTTGTGGTTTAAGGCATATTAAGTATTATTATAAACGATTAGTGTTTGAGATTTAACGTGAAAATATATATGACTTAACGATTGCAAGTAATTTGAAACAGTATAAAGCGTTTTCTATGATAGATTTTAAACAACAACCGCAGGCAAAGACTTTTGGAGAACCAATAAGTTCTATAGTTATTGATAAACGAATTGGGTGGATACAAATATACAATATACTGTACCTGGAGGGTATTTAATTCATTATTTTATAGTATATAATTAAAAATATGTATAAAATTGACTAAAAATTTGTTTAAAAAAATCAGGGCCCCTATAAATAAGAGATATCCACTCCCACTGAAACCCAAATCATTCAGAGAGAGAGCTTCTGAGACATAAACATCAATTCAAATTGACGCAAGCATAAACAAAATGCAAGTCACTGAAGAATTCGAAATTCCCATTTTCTGTCAAATTTTCAATTGAAAATCGTCTGAGTTTTTGTGTTTTTTCTCTTCAGGGAAAATGGAAGTGGGAAGGTGTTGAAGCCGATGGACTCAGAGCAATTGAGAGAATACGGACATCGAATGGTTGATTTCATTGCTGATTATTACAAAACCATCGAAGACTTCCCTGTTCTTAGCCAAGTTCAGGTCTTTTTCTTGTTTCCTCTTTTCAATTTGGTTAAATGGTATATGGGTTTTACATAGAACTTGGATTGTGAAAGTTGGGCTTGTTAAAGTTTCAAAATTTATAGCTCCGAGATGTTGTGAAGGCCTAATTTCTGTCAAATTTGCAGTTTTTTTTTGTTTGCTAACGTTATTAGGTTAGAACCAAATTGGTTATTCTAGTTGTTTGTACTTGGGAGTAGCTACAATGTTGACTTTACTTGCTTGATGCAGTACTTGGAGTAACAAGTTTTTTTTATAATCTTGTGTGTTAAAATCTCTCTGGTTTAGTGACAATGTTGAATTTACTTGTTTGATGCAGCCTGGTTATCTTCATAAGCTTTTGCCTGATTCCGCACCAGACCACCCTGAAACTCTAGACCAAGTTCTTGATGGTGAATACCCATTTTCTAGTTTTGGAGCATTTCTGATGAACATAGATACTAACTAAGCCTGTTTATGAAACCATGAACTCGATATGATGTGAGTTTGTTTTGCAGATGTTCGAGCGAAGATATTGCCTGGAGTAACGCATTGGCAAAGCCCGAGTTTCTTTGCTTATTATCCTTCTAACAGCAGTGTTGCTGGGTTCTTGGGGGAGATGTTGAGTGCTGGTCTTGGTATTGTTGGTTTTAGTTGGGTTACTTCTCCAGCTGCTACCGAGCTAGAAATGATTGTTCTTGATTGGCTTGCCAAACTGCTCAACCTACCCGAGCAGTTTATGTCCAAAGGTAATCACTTTAAAGCATAAATCTTTTTTGCTTAAGACTTAAGTGTGGGTTTATGTTTTACTGTAGGAAATGGAGGTGGAGTTATACAAGGGTCAGCTAGTGAAGCTGTTCTTGTTGTTCTCATTGCTGCCCGTGACAAGGTTTTAAGAAGCGTTGGCAAAAACGCGCTTCAGAAGCTTGTTGTCTACTCCTCTGACCAGACCCATTCCGCTTTACAGAAGGCCTGCCAGGTGAGAATTGCAGATTTTGAATCAGAGAAAAATTGTAAAACGTTGCTAATTTAATTTTCTTCTGGTTTGTTTTGTTGACAGATTGCTGGAATCCATCCAGAGAATTGCAGGGTGCTGAAAACCGATTCTTCTACAAATTATGCTCTGCGTCCAGAATTGCTTCAAGAAGCTGTTTCTCAGGATCTTGACGCTGGATTGATTCCATTCTTCTTATGTGCTAATGTAAGCTCTAGCCTGTTAATAATTACTTGCATCCTGAAGCATGTTTTCTGAAAAAATCATTGTTACTTTCCAGGTTGGAACCACTTCTTCAACCGCAGTTGATCCATTAGCTGCACTGGGAAAGATCGCTAACGTTTGTTATATTTCACATTTCCCACAATCTTCATAGAGACCTTAAGGCATTAAAACTGATGCTATTTCTCTTGCTATATTTCACAGAGAAATGAGATGTGGTTTCACGTGGATGCAGCGTACGCTGGAAGTGCTTGTATATGTCCAGAGTATCGACAATACATTGACGGTGTAGAAACTGCAGACTCTTTTAACATGAATGCTCACAAATGGTTCCTCACTAATTTCGATTGTTCCCTTCTTTGGGTTAAGGTATTAGCCCATTTTAGTCTTATTTCTCTTTTTCTTTCTCTCCTCACGTATTTTAAAAAGGATTAACACTTGAAAAACAGGATCAAGATTCTCTTACATTAGCTCTTTCAACAAATCCAGAGTTTCTCAAAAACAAGGTAAGAAAGATTTTGTTCTTCACAGACAAACAACAATCTTTCTTTCTTCTTTGGATCTATTAGATTGCTAGTCTTACTATCTACATTTTGTTTGGCCAGGCCTCTCAGGCAAACTTGGTTGTTGATTACAAAGATTGGCAAATCCCTCTCGGACGAAGATTCAGGTTCTTTGCTTTCACAGAAAATTAAATTTAAGATTTAGTATAAACAAATGCATAAATACAATCTGAGTTTTGTTTTTGTTTGTTGACAGATCATTGAAACTATGGATGGTTTTGAGGCTCTATGGATCTGAGACCTTGAAGAGCTATATAAGAAACCATATCAAACTGGCTAAAGAATTCGAACAACTTGTCTCTCAAGATCCTAACTTCGAGGTAACTGTAAAAACCTCAAATCGATCATTCTGGATAAAGATTCTTCTAAGAAGGGTGAATAAGTGATTAGTCTTGTTTGCATGCAGATTGTCACACCTCGGATCTTTTCTCTTGTCTGTTTCCGCCTCGTGCCTGTGAAAAACGAAGAAAAGAAGTGTAATAACCGAAACCGTGAACTCCTAGACGCAGTGAACTCTTCCGGGAAACTCTTCATTTCTCACACTGTAAGTGACTTCTCTTCCTTCTTCTTGTTGTTCTTCTTGCTGGATAATGTATTGAATTTGCGTGGAAACAGGCTTTGTCGGGGAAAATCGTACTGCGTTGCGCAATAGGAGCGCCATTGACGGAGGAGAAGCACGTGAAGGAGGCGTGGAAGGTTATTCAGGAAGAAGCCTCTTACTTGCTTCACAAGTAAATATGATAAAAAGACAAAAGAATAAAACGGTTTTTGCCAAGAAACCGAAGCATTTCGGTTTGGTTTGGTTTATTTGATATGATAATATAATAATAAAACAAAAAATTGCTAAAGTAAGACTTATCGACTTCGGTTTGATTTCGGTACACTTTAGTAAGGTGATCTTGTGTGATTTGTGTGTATTTTCTCCTCTCTCTCTCTTTTTTTTTTCCAATTGTGTGTATTTTATCAATTTGGTTTGGGTTTATTTTGTGGTTAATTAATGTAAGCAATGGCATTATGGAAATAAAAATATTATATTTTTATTGTTAGACGGTTTATACCATGCGATAAAATAAAAGTTACGTATTGGTATTTTGCATGTTCTATTTTTATCAAGTAACCTGTCAACTCCACAAGTCGATTGCATGCTTTGAAAACAAAATATTTTTTTCAAAGTTCCATCATTAATTTTTGTGGATTGATAGATAAACAATTTCAATATTTCATAGGTAAAATTCAAGATTTTTGTTATAACAAACGATGGATACAGAGTCGCTATAAGAATATGAATGTTTGTCAACTATAAATGACTTGCTCAAGACATCGATACGACAATGTTTTTATTTGAGACATAAATAAATATATGATAAATAGAAACAAATGACAAAAAGCAAATAAAACGAAAAGGAGATGATGATATGCATTATGCAACAACCACTAGATGTACAAAGCAGCTCAATAATATTTTGTTGGGTTTCTTGTTATTCTCGATCCAAGTCCAATCTGTGTCACAAGAGAGTGTATTCCGCTTTCGAAAAATCTTTTGTCTTGTTTTTCATTATTTTTTTATGTTAATTCCAGATAAAATAAGTGGTTAACAAAATATGAAAGTGACCGCCATATTCAAAGGGAGATTCTCTTAAAACCATGTACATAGCAGATTTTTTATGGGTATCAGAAGCCCAAAAATATTAAATTAATAGGTAAAACAACTGATTTGGGGGTTGACTCTGATACACTACCTCAACTATACCGTTTTTTTGGTGTACACCCTAAACTTTTTTATCTCTTTTTATACACCATAAACAATTTATTTCTCTATTAAACATCACAAACTATACTTTCTCTTCTAATTACAACATAACGATTCTAAATTGTGATTAGATTTATTAAACCGGTAATTACGTTTCAAAAACCAAGATTAGCTTAACTAAACTCAAAAACTACAATTTATTTATCCCTTTTTGCCGTCAAACTGAAACCGGTCCATTTCATCCTCATCATCTTCGGCTTTACCCTCGTTTTTCTTTTTTCTTGCCTTCCTTTTTGTTTTTTTTTTTGTTTTTTGTTCTCATCTTCGTTTTCCTCACTACCATTGTTATAAACATCTTCCATATCAATGTCGGGTTGTATCTCATCCATGTTTCTTTCGTAGATTACGTAACTGAAAAAAAAAAACTAAGCCTACGAAACCACCAAGAGAGAAGCTATGAAACCAGAGAGAGAGAAGACCTTACCAGAGAAATTGAGAGGAAGAGAGAAATGAGTTATTCTCGTGATGAAGTTGAGAAACCCTAAGATTTGGGATTTTTGTTACGTAAAAGAAGAAGATGGGTTTTAATTATGGGTTTTTTGGGGCTTTCTTCTCTTTTTTTTATAGCAAAAAAAAATTGTAGATTTTGGATTCACTTAAGCTAATTATAGTTTTTTAATCGCGATTACCGGTTCAGTAAATCTAATCACAATTTAGAATCGCTATGTTGCAATTAGAAGAGAAAGTATAGTTTGTGATGTTTAATAGAGAAAAAATTTATTGATGGTGTATAAAAAAAAGACAAAAAGTTTAGGATGTATACCGAAGAAACGGTATAGTTGGGGTAGTACATCAGAGTCAACCCCTGATTTGGGCCTGAGCAGTATATACTTGTGATACCAGTCTCTGATGACGTGGCGGCTCGGGATTAGTCGGGAAAACGCGTTTTTGTGGGAAAGGAGAGAATTTTTTTTTTAATTGTAATATTACCTTTTGTAATCCTATGTTTTGATATATTAATTTTTGATTTTGCAAATTTTTTTTTATATAATACTTAAACTGGACTCACCAATGCAAACATATTTAGAAAGAATATCATAAAAAATCTCAAACAATAAACAAATATTATAAATAATATTAAAAAATTACTAATGATACTATACAAGTATCACCTACAGTAAAACCTCTATAAATTAATACTCTATAAATTAATAACCTCTCTAAATTAATAAATTCTTCAGGTCCCGAGTTGGAACCAGTGTAAAATATGACATAAATCGATAAATTAATAAGATAATAATTTTTTTGAATATACCATGTAAACATATGGTCCCATCTATATTATAAATTAATAATTATATAAACTTAAATATATATATATATATATTTAACTTTATATATATATGATATAAATTTATATATGTCATATATGAATTAGTATGATATATATTTAAGATATTATATGTAAAAAATTTAATGAAATATGATTCTATTATTCGAAAAAAGTTTGTATTGTTTTTTAAATTTAATAATTGCTTCTCTACTTGCAATTGGTTTTAAAAAGATATTGTTTGTAAAGAAAAATTTTATTTTTAGATAGATTTTTTTAAGAAATTACCAAATTAGGAAAATCTCTCTATAAATTAATAATTATTAATTTATCGATAAATTAATATCTCTTTAAATTAATAAAATTTTCTGGTCCCAACATTATTAATTTATAGAGGTTTTACTGTATAATCATGCACTCGAAAGTCTGGAATGAGAATACTTCGTTACGTTGCATTTTCTTTTTCATTAGTTAATGACTCACTGTGTAACTTTATACAAAAACCAAAACCTTGCACTGTAAATGAAATTAATATATCTTAACATAACAGAAACTAACCCCCAAAAAGCTCGAGAACATATGGTTCCTTTTTGTATAGTGTTACACTTACACAATGTAAATATGTAATACTATATCAAGTTATCAACAAGAGTAATTTAGAATATCTATATAAAATAGAAAAAAATAACAGAGCACTGAAGAGCAAAAAGAATAGGACAAAAATATTATAGATAGATTTGACGATGTCATTGGACAAAATTCACTACAAAAAATCAGGCTTCTAACGACGGTTATAATTATGGTTAACGTCGGTTGTCAAATGACCCTAATATATTGGCGTCGGTTTAGAAACCGACTTCTCAACGCCCGACGCTAAAATTAATAACTTCGGTTATTGAACCGACATTTGGTTTAACGTCAGAATATTTGTGCCGGTTTTCATAAATTTAACGTCAGTTTATAGTGACTTTAATATGCGTCACTCATGCAACCGACGCACGTATGTGCGCAATGATCATTTATTTTATTAATTTCCAATTGATTTATGTTAATACATGAAAATATATAAAAAAAACTCTCTTAATCCAGAGTTTGAAGCGCTTCTCTGGGCAATGAGATCCCTCACATCATTATCTATCTTTAATGTCGCCTTTGAGACAGATTGCAAAGAACTGACTCAGCTATTGGACACTCCGGATGAGTGACCCGCTTTTACTTTGGAGTTAGAAGATTTCAATGCTTTAAAACTTGGTTTCCCTCATTTTTTCTTAGATTTTATTCCACGTTTAAACAATGTCCGTGCTGATTGTCTCGCTAAGAAGGCAAGGGCACGTGATTCTATTTTTTCCCATGTAAGCTCCTCAACTCCGGACTGGTTTTCTTCCGTAGAAAACCGCCCGTTTCTAGCTTAAATGAATGAATTTATTTTGCCATCAAAAAAAAAAAAAAAAAAAAAATCCAAAAAGTTAATCCATATAAAATTCAGATATTCAAACATGATATGTCTCTACAGAGAAATCTAATAACAAGGACACAATCTTATAAGTTATAACAAAATACAAGAGATGTTTACTACTGTCAAGGAAACCTATACTCTCTAATAACATCAGTAGCATATATTATCAATGTTTGCTCTGTTGTCTCTCTCCATTTCGTTGCAGCTTTCCACATCCGCCGGTGACTCCTCATGTGACTCGTCACTGAAACCCGAGGGCATTGATATGATATTTAACAAATCCTTTCTATACATGCATCCTGCATCCTACATACCCAACATTAGCCACTGTCTTTCTTTGTTTTCTTCTGTCATGATCTAATAAGAGAAAGTTCAAAAACTATGGATGAAGAAGAGGCTTCAGACAACGAAATCATAAAGTAATTCATATTCCATTCGAGCACTCTTACGAAAGAGGTTGAACTATCCTGCAGATTATTCCCAATTCATGGCTTATAAATTCCAAGAATACTTGAAAAGCTAGTGACACAAATGCAGTGTATAAGCTGAATACCAAACAAAACTAGTATTTATGCAACCTATAAGCTGAAGACCATAGTAAAGAAGAAAAACGCATAGAGTTACTATAATGTAAGACACATACCTCTACATCACCATAGCCAGGCAGGCTGCAAAAGAAGAAAATCAGAACATTAAGCCAGCATACAAGGATATAAAAATATGGAAGCCATTAAGACAGTATAAAAGGATGCAAAAAATATGGAAGACATGGACACATGATCCGTACCTAGATCAATGATTGTTGTGATTGACTTGCAGGCTTGCAGCTCCGCAAGGTTAAAAATGAAATACCAGATCAATACTAACAACACTAGAGCAACAAAAAAAAAAGAGTAGAAAGTAACAAATGGAGCATTTCCTACCATTTTCTATGCGATCACCTTCCTATAAAACCAGAGTCTCCTTCCAACTAAATGGAGCATACATTGTATAATATCTCATTCCTCCTTTAAGCTTCTAGACTTACAGTGTTAACAGCTTCTAGGGATTGAACGTTGGTCAAAGAATCTGAGCGTATAGAAGAAATACCCTTTTAATCACAAATGTCAAGTGACTTGTCTTGTGTAAAGTCCAGTTCAAGAAGACGCAGAGTTTGAGAACTTGTTTCTAACATGTTCAAACCTGTATATACAAATATGATTGAGCTTCATCCATATATTATCCAAGACCAATTTCTTCAAAGAACCAAATCTAAAATTTATTAAAAAATCATTCTAATTTCCAAACTCTAATCATACATTTGACTGCTACCATAACTTTCAGAACAAATTGCATTCTTTTATTCATCGCAAATCAGTAATCAAATATTGATTACTGCCATAACTTCTTAAAAACTGATAGAGAGAGAGAACAACGAAGACAATAATGGAAGTCTAATCAAAATTACCTTAAAGCTTTCTGAAATTGAGAGGCCTCTTCGCAAACACAGCCTATCAATTATCTGCGAATCATCAAATCCTTAAAAGGAAATTGAAAATCCTTGCTAAAATCGAACAATTCAACTAGAAAGATAACAAAACTCTCAGAAGGAATTCACAACACTAACCTAATCGACCTCGAACGATCGATTACAAAAGAAGAAGTTTCGAGAAAGAAATTTTACCACGAATCGAGTTTAGACATGGTTTTCATCTTTGGATCTGAACTCCAGTATCGAGAGATGATCAATTCAACGGAAACGGAGACGCAAAGCCATGGAAGGATCATATGAGATCTCGAAATTTTAGATTTCACAAATTGAAACAAACTCGCGAGTCCTCTGAAGCGTTCTTCTTTTTTCATTTTTTTTTTTATCTGAAAGAGTTCAGGATCTTATTCTCCTGTGCCTTTCTATCTAAAAAGCTTTTCTCTTATGCCTCTGTTATAAAATCCATTTATTTTTTCTTTTCATTTAAATCGAAATAGAGAGAAAATACATCCTAACCCTTAAAACAAAACTATATTTACCGACCCAACCACTATTATTTCGGGTCAACCACCCAAAATCAACAAGTTACGGATCTTCTACCTCTTTTATTCTATTTCAATCAATTTGAAAAAGAAATAAATGTTATAAACCACATGTTGGATGGACTCCATAACCGTGGACCTTATGCATATTCTAGAAGGCCCATGTCCATGTCCTAGAAGGCCCATGCCCATGTTCTTGAAGATTCTCCTTATGACGGCCTATATTGTACTTAGTGGGCTTTTGGGCTTTAGGGTTTACTAGCCCAATGGGGATTTGTCTCCCCTCATCATGTATATATATGTATCGAAATCTCATTCATTAATCAATAGAACAACACAGTTTACAACACGTTATCAGCACGACTTGCTCTTAACGAAAACCCTAAAACCCTAACCCTAAAAATCGCGGCACTGTTCATCGCCGACACTGTTCATCTCGGTACTGTTCATCGCCGTACTGTTCATCGCCGTACTGTTCATCGCGGGTACTGTTCATCGCGGGTACTGTTCATCGCGACACTGTTCATCGTGGTACTGTTCATCGTGGTACTGTTTGCGGTTCGTTGCAGCAGCGTGAGTTACCGAGGTCTTTAGCTCCCGGTTCTAGTCCATACAACCCCATAAGGTGAAAGGTAACATCAAAACCCTAAAGCTAAAGAACCAACAATTGAACTTGAAAGTTAAGCAAAGAGAAACCCTAAAACGAATGATGATTGATTAAGTGATTGCTTTGCTTGTATGATTTGATTGCTTGTTTGATCCGATTGCTTGTTTGCTCGATTGTTTGACTCGTTTAGGTTGCTAGAAAAAGTTGATTATCGCTTAAGCTAAACTCGCCTAAGTTGCTAGAGAAGTTTTAATTGTCTAAACCTAAAATCGCAAAACGAAAATACATAAGCTAATAACCGAAACTTTAAAGGTCTAAAAACCTAAAACCTAAAACGAATCTAATCCAAAAAATTCCATAAGTTTAAATCGGCTTGATTGAGATTGTTTAGGTTGTTAGATTGTTTGCTCCTTTGATTGATTACATGCTTAACACCCTAAAACTAAAATTGCATGAACCCTAGAAAACTTAGAAAAGATAATCCTAAAAGAAATCTCAAAACCCTAAAACCTAAAATCCTAAATAAAATAGGAAACCCTAAAATCTAGGAAACCTTAAAATCCTAAATAAAATAGGAAACCCTAGATAATAGGAAATCTTAACAACCCTAAATCCTAAATAGGGAATCTTAAAATCCTCAATAAAATAGGAAACTTTAAAATTCTAATAGAAAGCATGAAAACTTAAATAAAATCCTAAATCCTATTGTACTCTAAATCCTAATTAAATTAGGAAATTCATAAATCCTATTCAAGATAGGAAAACTTTAAGAAATAGAAAATTTCCAAATCCTAATTAAAATAGGAAATCTTAAAATCTAAAATCATAAGTGAAATAGGAAAATTAATCCTAAAGTAAAGAGGAAAGTAAATCCTAAAAAGGAAAAGGAAAAGTTAATCCTAATAAAAAGAGGAAATCTAATCCTAAGCAAAAGAGGAAAGTCAAATCCCTAAGTAAATCGATTCATGGTTCGGTCTAAAATACCGCATGACACTAACGATTACATGATTTTGACTCAAAACTTTTCCTTGTAGATGTTGAATTACAACTTGTACTTTACTGCCCTAAATTTCTTAGGAGATAATTATTTTAAAATGGGCAATGGATACTAAGATTATCCTAAAGTCAAAAGGACTTGGTGAATGTATCTAATAAGGCAAGAATGCCAAGAGAGAAAGATAGATACAAGACAATATTAGCCACCATCTTATTGAGAGTCTCATAATCCAGGACTATAAGTCCGTGGATGAGTCTATTGCTAGATGAAAAAAAAAAATAAAAAAAAAAAAATAATGACTTACAGATAAAAACAGTGAGTTACGACCTCATAGATTAACCCCATTACCTAATGCCAATAAGGCCGCAGAGGATAAGAAAGAATCCAAAGAATCTAACCACGTCTAAAGTGATAGACCACACGGCCGTGACCGTGGTGGATGGAAAGGACGTGGTTGTGGCCACTATAACTCATCCGGCCGTGGGAACCACTATAACCGTGGATGTAGACCCAATTCCGGCCGTGGTCGAGGGCGAGGACGATGTGGTATTTCCAAACTACAACACTCGACCAAATGAGTATGCCATAGATGTGGTATTGAAAGGACGTGGTTGTGGCCACTATAACTCATCCGGCCATGGGAACCACTATAACCGTGGATGTAGACCCAATTCCGGCCGTGGTCGAGGGCGAGGACGATGTGGTATTTCCAAACCACAACACTCGACCAAATGAGTATACCATAGATGTGGTATTGAAAGGACGTGGTTGTGGCCACTATAACTCATCCGGCCATGGGAACCACTATAACCGTGGATGTAGACCCAATTCCGGCCGTGGTCGAGGGCGAGGACGATGTGGTATTTCCAAACCACAACACTCGACCAAATGAGTATACCATAGATATGGAATGGGAAACCATTGGGCTAAGATATGTAGGACTTCCAAACATCGTTGTGACCTCTATCAAGAGAGTGTAAAAGGGAAGAATCCTAAAGCCCATTTGGTATATAAAGATGGTGAACATGATCAAGATGATCTAATAGAGTATGAAACTTCTGATTGCATAAAAGAATCAAGTTGATAAATCTTACTTCGACATCAAAACCTCTATGTTTTTCTTTGCATTTTATGTGTTCATTGATTGTTATTTGCTTGAATTTATTTTATATTATTTTATGTTTAGAACATGATTCTTGTCCATATAAGAAATGGCCGAGGACAAGAACATAATTGTGGTGGATAGTGGAGCCACACAAAAGATAAGAGATATTTTCCTAAATCTCATAATGAAAAATGCCAATATTAGCACCATAGCGGGTATAGCTAGTCTTATTGAGGGCCATGGTCATGCCCATATACTTTTATCAAAGGGCACGCATCTTGAAATAAGCGATGCCCTATATTCACCCAGCTCGAAGAGGAGCTTGTCAAGTTTCAAAAATATAAGATTGAATGGTTTCCATATTGAAACAAAGGGTGAAGGGAACAAAGAATTCCTAAATATAATTGAGATCACCCAAGGACATAAGAAAGTCCTAAGAGACTATACCCGCATTATCCACTGGTCTCTACTATGCTAAAATCGATATGATCGAAGCTAATATGGCAATGAACAAAGAGTTCATCAAGAAATTCACTTTATGGCATGACCGGCTTGGCCATCCGGGTCATAGTATGATGCGTAAACTAATAACTAATTCAAAGGGGCACACCCTAAGAGAGAAAAGAGTTATCCCTAAGAATCTCACGTGTGAAGCATGTTCACAAGGGAAACTCATTATAAGGCCATCACCGGCTAAGGTAAATAAAGAGACCTTAAAATTTCTGGAAAGGATACAAGGAGACATATGTATGGTCCTCATTGATGCATCGACAAGATGGTCGCATGTTTGTCTCCTATCTACTAGAAACCAAGTGTTTGCTAGGTTATTGGCCCAGATAATAAGACTGCGAGCCCACTTTCCAGATTTTCCGCTTAAGACTATACGTCTAGACAATGCCGGTGAATTCACGTCTCAAGCGTTTAATGACTACTGTATGTCCATGGGGGTAAGTGTGGAACATCCCGTAGCACATGTACATACACAGAATGGATTAGCGGAATCCTTCATTAAACGAATTCAATTGATAGCTCGACCATTACTCATGAGGTCGAAGCTCCCAGTAGCCGCTTGGGGACACGCTGTTTTACATGCATCAGAACTTATACGCATAAGGCCATCTAGTGAACATAGATATTCACCATCCCAATTACTTATGGGTCATGAGCCAGACATATCCCATCTAAAGACTTTCGGGTGTGCCATATATGTACCGATTGCTCCACCACATAGAAACAAAGATGAGACCTCAAAGGAGGATGGGAATATATGTTGGATTTGATTCTCCCACCATTATTAAGTATCTAGAGCCAACTACGGGT
Source organism: Arabidopsis lyrata subsp. lyrata (assembly GCF_000004255.2). Classification (NCBI taxonomy): domain Eukaryota; kingdom Viridiplantae; phylum Streptophyta; class Magnoliopsida; order Brassicales; family Brassicaceae; genus Arabidopsis; species Arabidopsis lyrata. The sequence continues at coordinate 23,819,757 of NW_003302553.1, forward strand.
GATCTATTTAAGGCTAGATACGCGGATTGTCATTTTAATGAATCCGAGTTTCCTACTATAGGTGGAGAGACGAACAAGCTGGGTAAAGCAATAAAAGAAATATAATGAAATCAAACATCCTTAAATTGGCAAGATCCTCGGACTCTGGCATGAGAATCAGAGGTCCATAAGATTATACATTTGAAAAGCTAGCTAATCAATTGCCAGATTCCTTTGCTGACCCAAAGAAAGTTACAAAAACGTACATACCAGCTTGTAATGCACCAGTACGTATTGATATCCAAAAGCGAATCAATGAAATTGCTACCGAGTCTAACACACGAAAGAAACGTGGTAGACCAATAGGTTCCAAAGATAAAAATCCTCGAAAATCAAAGAAAGGTGCAATAGGAATCCGAGGTTACTAAGGAAACCATCCCAGACATGGAGATAAGGCCGGCCGGCTCTAAGGTACAGGTACCATATAATGTAGCTTGGGACGCCAAGCTGCAAAGTATTAAAGGTCCTGACCATAATAAATCTCAAATCGATTATATCATGTCTGGAACATAATGGAACATATAAGAAATGTCGACATAAGATGATTTTGCATGCAAGGTAGCACTTGAATTTATGAATATAAATGAGGATCAGGAGCCCACGTCTATACTAGAGTGCACTCAAAGACTTGATTGATTAAATGGTACAAGACCATAAAACGTGGAGCTAAGAATCATTAAGAAAAGGAATGAGTTTGGTCCGACCTTAAGGACACCATTCGATGTAAAAACCAGTAGGACACAAATGGGTCTTTGTGAAGAAGAGAAATGAGAATAATGAAATCGTGAGATATAAGGCACGGCTTGTAGCACAAGGATTCTCACAAAGACCGGGGATAGATTATGAAGAAACATACTCCCCTGTGGTGGATGCTAAGACATTTAAATTTTGCTAAGTCTGGCTATATAAAGAAAAAGACTTGATTTGCGGCTAATGGATGTAATGCCTGCATATTTATATAAGTCCACTGGATGATATATATGAGATTACCAGAGGGTATTGAGCTCAAAGATAAAGATAAGAAAGGGTCTCGAGACCAATACTGCATAAGGCTGAACAAATCGCTTTATGGACTGAAACAAAGTGGACGCATGTGGTACAATAGATTAAGCGAGTACCTAGTCAGAGAAGGTTATAAGAATGATCCCATCAGTCCATGTATCTTCATAAAGAAATTTGCAAACGAAGGGTTTGTGATAATAGCAGTATATGTGGATGATTTGAACATCCTTGGAACCTCTGGGGAAATCGCCCAAACAGTCAAATATCTAAAGAAAGAATTCGAGATGAAAGACCTAGGCAAGACAAAATTCTGTTTGGGATTGCAACTTGAGTACGTGAATAATGGAATCCTTGTGCATCAAAAGGCATATACTGAAAAAGTACTCAAGAGATTCAATATGGACCAGGCCCACCCATTGAGCAGCCCAATGGTGGTGAGAAGCCTCGGATTGGATAGTGATCCATTCGGTCCAAAGAAGGATGAGGAAGAAGTTCTCGATCCTGAAGTGCCATACCTTAGTGCCATAGGAGCGTTAATGTACTTGGCTAGCCACACTAGACCAGACATATGTTTTGCCGTGAACCTCCTTTGCCTAAATTTAGTTCATGATCAACCCAAAGGCACTAGAAAGGTTTGAAGGAAGGTTTGGTTAAATTTTAAATTCTATTCTTCCTATGTTTGTTTATTTGGGTTTTATTCTATACTGATCTAACCAAAGAAGGTCTAGTTTGCTTTGGTTTAGTTTGTTTTGCTGATGCAGGTAAAATCAGATTATGGCATGGTCAATAGATAGGAACTACGTGTGGCTTGATCCCTTCCAAGGGTACGTAGGCAGCCTTCTTCAAGGCGCAGCTACTACAACATCAAAGACCATCATATGAGGAGACAACACGCCTGTATCGCTCAGCTCAAGGACGGCTACATCAAGGGAGATCGGACGAAGCACATTCTAACAAAGTTCTTCTTCACGCATGACTTGCAAAGGGATGGAGAAGTTCGAGTGGTACAAGTTCGATCCAGCGACAACTCAGCCGATCTCTTTACCAAGGCATTACCAACATCGACATTGAGGAAGCTCACGCATCAAATTGGAATGCGGAGACTTAAGGACTTGCAGGGATGACCAAAACAGGGGGAGTAATACGTGCTGTACTCTTTTTCCTTAACCATGGTTTTGTCCCAATGGGTTTTCCTGGTAAGGTTTTAATGAGGCAGCATCCCCAAGCGTATTACTGAGATCCTTTGGCATCTACACGGTTATGTCATCCAAGGGGGAGTGTTATAAACCACATGTTGGATGGACTCCATAACCGTGGACCTTATGCATATTCTAGAAGGCCCATGTCCATGTCCTAGAAGGCCCATGCCCATGTTCTTGAAGATTCTCCTTATGACGGCCTATATTGTACTTAGTGGGCTTTTGGGCTTTAGGGTTTACTAGCCCAATGGGGATTTGTCTCCCCTCATCATGTATATATATGTATCGAAATCTCATTCATTAATCAATAGAACAACACAGTTTACAACAATAAAAAGCTTTTCACTCTCTCTCTCTCTCTCTCGTTTTCTCTCTCTCTTTTTTTGTTTTCCTTCGTCAACGTTCTTTAAACTCAACATATTCACTATCCACTTTCCGAATTCCTCATCAATGTTGTTGTTTTCTTTATCCTAAACTGTCAAACATTGAAGGTAAGTCATTAATTTGTGAAATTAAGGTTGTGAAATTAGGGTTTTTATTCAAAATTAAGGTTTGAAATTGGGGAAATGGTTTAAATCTCTTAGATTTTTGTGTTTTATTTTGCTAATTCATGATGGCTCGTATCTGAGAGGTCTCCTCTATCGCGTCCACATGTACATCGAGAATTGGATCATTGTTTTTTTTTGTTTTGGTACAAATAAATTTTCTTGGTACAACTATAGTACAACTATTCATGACAGTGATGTTTGGATTTGCAGGATAATGATGAGGATTAGAAGGATATCCAACCATTACCACCTGAGAATTTTTACTTCAAGCAAACCGATTATACAGAGTAGTGTAAGTTATCATCAAAGACTGAAGAGATCCTTGGGAAAGGTGAGAAGAATTGGTTTCGCTTGCATCCAAAGTTTAAACACATTTGGCACATGCATAGGGAAGAGAACCACAAGTATACGTGTATGTGGAATCTTGGTTTTAAAAAGCGCGCTAATGGAGCGCAATGGCGCATAGCGCACCGACCCTTTAAGAAGAGGGCAACAAGATATAGAGGCGAGACGTGGATGTTGTTGCTTCACACAGTTTGTATGAGAGAAGAGAAATTATGTTGGTTTGTGGTTAATGGCATTCTCGTTCGGTATTCGCTTAGGGAACATGGCATGTTGTGTGGATTAGAAAGACTTCAAAGTGATTGAATAGATGAATGTCTGGTTTTTTTTTTGTTGGATGGATGTTTGGTTTTTGTAATCTTGGGTTGGTTTTGTTGGATTTTTTTTTGATGGATCCTATGTATTTCAAAAATTAGGTACAAGTGTTTTTTTATAGGTACAACTGTTTTTATTGGGTACAATTGTTTCTCATCGGTACAACTGTTTTTTGTTAGATACAAATGTATAATTATGACATTTGGATTTATGAATAAATCGATTAAGAAAATAAAATCAATATAAATGGGATCCATTAAAAACCACATCTAACATGTTATAATTCCAAAATCCCACGTGTTTGGACAAATAGAGCCCATTAAGAACCACATGTTTGGATAAATGGGACCCATCAAACTATGTTTTTCAAGTAGTTGTACTCAAGCTTTCAGTTGTACAGACATGAACATAGTTGTATTTTTGTGTTTTAAACTTATCATCAGTAGTACCTTGCACTCAGTTTATTTTCTGCAGTTGTATTTTCTATATTAGAAAATTAAACTACATTTAAAGCAATATCATATAATAATATGTGTAAAATAACATGTTTACATGTTTGACATAAATACTTGGTTAAAACTTACAAAGTAACTATGAAAGTATAATGAATGTTTGCTCTTTTGTAGGAACATAATTCTTTATTTAAAATTTTCAAAGTAACCATATAGTACTATGTGTTAAAGTATGGTATGTTTGTATTCGGTAACATAGAAATAGATGGAGTTTATTGGTTTTAAAATTTATTACTTTTAAAGTTAAAAGTGAAACGTAGTTGTACTACAGTTGTATCAGTTCTACTTAGTTGTATCACGAGAGTGTAAAATGTTAAGTTTTAAATTAAACGTACTTGTACCGCAGTTATACCAGATACTATAAGTTGTACCAAAACAGAACAAACGAGTTTTACAACCAAAGATAAACAATTACACCAACATAGAAATTAACTTTGACTACCATCATTCTGTAAATACTCGTACAAGCCTCCAATAGATTTTTTATTTCTTCCTCGATGTTCTCCGACCGATGGAAACCTTGTTATTCGAAGTCTTCCTTTTTCTTTTGACCAACATAAACCGGAGGGAAGACAGTCTTATCTCGTACGTGATCAGGTAGAATCTACTAAGACATATGAGGAATTAGATATATCGTCCGGTAATACGCCAGTGATCTCCTTAATAGATGCCTTCATCAAAAGAGCTTGACAAACATCTTCCCTTGAAATCCATTCTGTTTCATCTCCACTCTTTAAATTATCTCCCCCTTAATGAAAATGTATTAATGTGCAATGGTTATTACTCATTGTCACCTGAAACAAAATAAAAACTAACTTTAGAATAGTTGTTTTGTTATCTCTGTAATTCATGTTGTATCAGTAGTACCAGTTGTATCTGTAATATCAGTAGTACCATAACTGCAGATTGGAGAAATCTTATGTTCTATTTAGCTCGATTCAACCACTACTTCCATAAATTATCTACGCAATCCGACTTTAATAGACTAAAACAAATGAGAATTAATAAGATGAACTCAATAAACATACTAAAAACGAATTTTCAAGAAATTTAAGAATAGCTTTAAATTAGAACATAAATATCTTACATTACAAGTCTAACATAAATACTTGTTTCTATACTATCAACAAGTTTCAAACACGTTTAAGGTGAACAAAAACTGTAGAATAGGAAAAGAAATCACCTTCAATTGAGTTTTAATGGTGGATGCGTGAGTTATATGGATGTTTTGGAGAGGATGAGAGAGATGAATTGTGATTGGTTTATTTTTTGACGGTTTTAGTTTTTAATTCAACTATTTTTTTATTTAAATAATTCAAAAATTAAAAGAAAGGGCAAAGTGGAGAATGAAAATTATAATAAAGATATAAGGGTATGTAGAATAAATGGGGATAGAAGAGAAAAGCTTTGCACATATAGAGGCACAAGGGAATAACATCCAAGAGTTCATAAGCTTTAAAATATTTTGCTTGATTAAAAAGTGACTTTATCTGCCGTCGGTTATTGAAACGACGCCAAATTGCGTTTACCTCGAGCATTTAAAGTCGGTTTAGCAAACGACTTAAAAAAACCGACGTGACATATCGTATATCTTGTAGTGATTAATCCAAGGACTGATACATACAACTATTGTATTAATAAACCCATTAAAAAGTTTAGCAAAATATAAAATAATTTTTCAAAAAGATAATGAAAGTACACAATCCTATTGTTACGTTTGAAACTCAACTATTAAACATTAAAAAAATGTGTATATTTGCAGTCCAGATTACAAATTTATTTGGTGTACAGAAAAAGACTTCAATTTTAATTAATGAACCTACCTTATTTAAGCCAAAATACAGTTGGATCCGCTCTATCACACAATGGCATGATATGTTTTTTTTTTTTTTTTTATATGGCATGATATGTTGACTAAGAAGTGTATTTGGTTTACTCGGTTGTCAAGACTAATAAAAGTTGATCGAAACAATTTAGCAATCGCGTTTGCAGAAAATAAATATCTAGTGATGTATCGTTTTCCAAAAGAAACAAAAAAACCACTAATTGGTGCCGCGTGTCTAAAGATTCGCATGGGACCATGCATGCCTTGTACCCTTCTATATATAAACCTTTTTTTGGCTTCCTCGTCAGTTTCTTTTAAAAAATTCACAACACACTTTCGAAACTTAATTGATTTTCAGTTCGACGACTCCACGAAAATGGAAAATTCAGAAAATGTTCCCTCTTACGATCAAAACAACAACTTCACTCCTTATTTGACGAGAGATCAAGAACATGTGATCATGGTCACTGCTTTGCGACAAGTGATATCCAACTTCGGAAGTGACACTCCATGTCTCCATCACCCAACTCGATCGAATGCATGGGAAGCTCATCTTCCACCTTTGAATGCTGGTCCTTGTCCTCTTTGTAGTATCACCGGCTGCTACGGTTGCGTCTTCCCACGACACGAAGAGATAATTAGGAAGGAGAAGAAGCACAAAGGAGTGAGGAAAAAGCCATCAGGTAAATTCTATCCAAATGAGCTGTATGTTGAGCTGGAGAGACTGCTTTGACTGTACGGAGCTGAGCACAAGGTTTGTGTGAAGATGCTCTGTTACCGTTGGAGTCTAAAGAGGCTTTATCATTTGAATCTTTGATGGGCTTTGGTTGATCAGTGAAGCCCACACTTTTGTCTTTGTTTTGCTAGCTGAATACTAGGCCTGCACAAATAAACCGAACCAAATGTACCGAACCGACACCGAAGCAAAAAAACCGAACCGAATCGAACCGAAAATTTAAAAATAATCGAATGGATACTAAATTCTATAACCGAAATAACCGTAACCAAATCGATACCGAACCGATATAATTCGGGTAACCGAAATACCCAAAATACAATTATATTTTCAAAATAATTAGTTATTTATATACCAAATAATCAAAAATACTTGAAAAATATATAAAAATAATAATACTCGAAAGTAACCGAAATATATCCAAAAATTTCCGAAAATACTCAAAAATAACCTAAATATCCGAAAATATCCTAAACAAAATAACCGAATGGATACTAAATTTTAAAACCGAAAGAACCGGAACCGAACCGAAACCGAACCGAAATTTCAAAATATCCGAATGGATACTAAATTTTGAAACCGAAAGAACCGAAACCGAATGGACCAACCGATAACCGAACGGTTAACCGAAATCCCAGGCCTACTGAATACCCTTTACAGTTTTAGTAGTGCTAGTTTATGTATTTTCTTTACATCAGGTAAATTATGTTCCAATATGTTATATATAGCATGCAGTTTATGTACTTTCATAAGCCATCAGGTAAATGGTCGGCGGAGATATGGGATCCGAGTTTGAAAGTAAGGAGATGGCTTGGAACGTTTCCAACAGCGGAGATGGCGGCTAAGGCTTACAACGATGCGGCGGCTGAACTTGTCGTAAGAAGACCAGCTAGACGTGGCACAAAGAACGGAGAGGAAGCATCAACCAAGAAGACGACGGTGGAAGATGACTGAGAAAAATTAACGGAAGAGAAGCACACGAAGGTTATTCATGAGGAAGAAGCATCTTACTTGCTTCACAAGTAATTTATAAATTGTTTGAATAGTAAAACGTTATTTTGCAAGAAACTAAAGTGAAGCATTCTTTTATTTGGTTTGGTTTAATTCTGTTTGATAATACAAAACTTGATAAAGTAAGGTACTGGTCTTGCATGTGTGTGACTGTGTGTATTTTATTCTTTTTTTTTCTTCTTTCCAGTTGTGTGTATTTTTTTTTTTTTTTTGGTTTGGGTTTATTGTAGTTATACAATATTTGTAACCAATGACAATAAAGTCTATATTTTTATAGCATGTGATTACATAAAATTAAAAAAAAAACAAATGTAAGCATATATTAAAATCAATTAAGTTATTTTGAAATTTTATGACCGTTTGTTTAATTATAGAATTTAAACTCTCATTAACAAGAAGGGGAATCAAGGAAAAAAAAAATACTAATTAACAAGAAGGGAATCCAATAGTAGTATTCATCATACGGCGACGTTTTACTGATAAATGGGCTTACTTAACACAAAATGACGTGGTTTCATTTTAAGCGTGTTACTTATCGTCGCAGCAAATGGGTTTACATTAAGAGGCCCATTTGAGACATTACAAAATACCAGGCCCATTTCTTGTATACTCGATGCACCAAATTCTTCTATTCATTCCCATTTCTCTCTTCTTCATCTTCTCCCCTTCTCTCTCTCATCTGTATTTGTTGTCTCTCCATCGATCGTGTAACTGAGAACGAAGGATGCAAGCACTTTCCAGGAGATTAGTTCAACGGCCTCTCACCGGAGAAGCTTCGATCTACTCATCTTCTTCTCTCAGATCGCTCTATGGAGTCTCTAATCACCGTTAAGTTTCTGCCATTGATTTTTTTCTTCGATTCGGATGTTTTAGGTTGCTTATGAGTCTCGCGCTAATGAGAGATTTGTGGTTTTAATGATTTTGTGTGTTTCTGCTGATTTTAATCAGTGAATGGGACTGATAATCGTCGCTACTCGTCTTCCCTCGCTACGAAAGGCGTGGGACACCTCGCTCGCAAGGGTACTGGTGGGAGATCTTCCGTTAGGTATGTCATTTCTCTCTTTTAGGGTTTGTTTCCTTATTATTATGCTTGAGAATTCTCTTAGGAAGGAGAAAATGAAATTGGTCCGTGTTTGGATTTAAGTTAGCTTAGAGGATAGCTTTTGTGTATACGTTGCCGTTTACGGATAAATGTATCATCTCTAATGGCTTTGTGGTAGCTTTAGTATAGTGAATTTTTCTGTGCTTTCTGTTCTGTTTGTCTAGGGTTTGGTTTCTAAGGAAATGCTGGAGATTTCTCATGGGAATGAGAAATGTTATTGGTGTGTTGCTGTTAGGTTAAATCAAGCTTAGTTTGTATATCTTTTTTTAGTTTTGAGCTTAGAGGATAGCTTTTGTGAATTAGTTGCCTTTATAGAGAAATTTTTTCATTTCTAAGGGGTTCAGTGTAGCGGAATTTGTCAATTTCTATCGAGAGCTTCTGTTAAGAGGAAAAGAATATACGTTGGTCTATGAAAATCTTAATTTCTCCTTTGCTTTGCCAGTGGCATTGTAGCTACAGTATTTGGAGCCACAGGATTCCTGGGTCGTTATCTTGTGCAGCAGCTAGGTGAGTTGGGTTTATCATTGGTATTACCAGTTTGCTTAATCAATCTTGTTTTTTGTTTACATTTGTTGATTTTTTTGGTACTTGCTAAATTCAAGTGAATCTTTTCTTCCAGCTAAAATGGGATCACAAGTGCTTGTTCCTTTCCGAGGCTCAGAGGACTCTCCTCGACATCTCAAGTTGATGGGAGATCTAGGACAGGTAATATATTCTTTTATTTAGCATAAGCCTTTTGAGGGTATGCCACAAAAAACATCTTTTTAGAAAACTATGCTTTGGATCGGAAAATTTGATGTGTGTTTGTTGCCTGTATATTCCAGGTAGTTCCCATGAAATTTGATCCAAGAGATGAAGACTCGATTAAGGCTGTCATGGCCAAGGCTAATGTCGTTATCAATCTTATTGGTAAATTTATGTTGTCTATCTTATTTTTTTCTAGCAATTATTGTTAAACCTCTAAAAGAGTAGCACCGTTCTTTCCATTTTGAATGATATTTAATCTAATCCTCAGGAAGAGAGTACGAGACCAGAAATTTCAGTTTTGAAGATGCGAATCATCATATCGCTGAGAAACTTGCATTGGTATGTGTTTGAATCCTGATGAATTGTCTCCAAAAAATTTAGTGAACAGGTTTCCATTTTTGTTGCCCCTCAGATTGTTTCCTACTGCGGAAATGAGCTACACATTTTTTAACCTTCAGGATGATATGATCTACTATGGCTTGCTCTTTTGGTTATTTCTAATTAGATTGGGCTTTGTGGTTATGTTGTTTCAGGTGGCCAAGGAACACGGTGGGATAATGAGATACATTCAAGTTTCTTGCCTAGGAGCTTCAGCGTCATCTCCTTCAAGAATGCTGAGGGCAAAGGCTGCTGCTGAGGAAGCTGTCTTGAACGCGCTGCCTGAGGTATACTTGTCCGGCTTTCAGTACATATAACTCTCTCTTTTGTAATTATTATCATCGTAATTTTTTATTCATTCTTCATGGTCCTGCTTCTTTTTCATAGAAAAGAACGATCCTTTAGATTTTTTTGTGCAGAACTGGAAAAACTGTATAGGATGTTATTATTAAATTCTAAAAAATCTCATAAATTTTGAAAGCAAAAATGAACCTGGGATGGTTTATATAAAATTTTTGTCATCAGCATGCTGCTTCTAGTCAGTTCTTGATGTATATGTGTTTCGTAGGCCACCGTCATGAGACCTGCAACCATGATTGGTACAGAAGACAGAATCTTGAACCCCTGGTCAATGTTCGTTAAAAAATATGGTTTCCTGCCGCTCATAGGGGGTGGAACCACCAAGTACGTCTTAAATCCTTAGTGCAATTCTTTTCACTGGTTCATAGCAACTTGCAATGTAGATCTAGTTCCTTCCCTGACAACAACCCCATTGCAGATTCCAGCCTGTTTATGTGGTTGATGTTGCTGCTGCAATCGTTGCAGCTCTAAAGGATGATGGCTCCAGCATGGGGAAAACATATGAATTGGGTGGTCCAGATGTCTTTACCACTCATGAGTTGGTAAATTCTTTTAATCCTTCATTCTCTCTCTGTCACTGTGCTAGCTCAGTGGGTTTGATTTCCAAGTGTGTCTTGCAGGCAGAGATCATGTATGATATGATTCGTGAGTGGCCTCGGTATGTGAAGCTTCCGTTTCCAATTGCCAAGGTAAAAAGATCAAATGTGCACTGTCTATGGTAGAAACTCCAATACTAATTTCACATATGTCACAATCTGTTCCAGGCAATGGCAGCTCCTCGAGACTTCATGGTGAACAAAGTCCCTTTCCCCTTACCCTCTCCTCAGATCTTCAATCTGGATCAAATCAATGCACTTACAACCGATACACTTGTATCTGACAAGGGTTAGTCATTATTCATAGAAGTGAAATGGGTTCTTTCCTTTAGTTAACTGAGTCTCACTCTTTATTATACAACAATGGCTATTTCAGCCTTGAAGTTTCAGGATTTGGACCTTGTCCCCCATAAATTGAAGGGATATCCGGTCGAGTTTCTTATCCAATATCGCAAGGGTGGGCCTAACTTCGGTTCTACTGTCAGTGAAAAGATACCAACAGACTTCTACCCTTGATGCTGCTTCTCTGCTCAAAGTTCATTTTCTGGACTAACTTTTTCATGCAAGTGTCACAATGAGATTGCGGAAACCAGATTTGCTATGTTGATGCGTTTCATTTACTTCTGTCAATAATAAACAGGTCCTCCTCTTTGTTGTGTTCTGGAAAAAAATTATAACACATCTACATCATTATAAGTTAGAGAGGGGACAGTTTCTTTCTTGATGGGGCGATTTGGTCCCTTAGAGGTTATGCAATGTCTGGTTTCGAACTCCATGTACTACTTTACTCTTGAGTAAAACTAAAGCCATATGCTTTCATATCTTTGCATTCCATATAGCTTGGTGTTGTATGTTTCACTAACGACAAAACGTTTCAACATGAATCTGTATGCAATAGAGGTTAAACCCTGAGTAATTTGAAGTTTCTGGTCAAGGGCATATTTTGACTCCGTTATGGCGTTATCTACTGATAATGAAATATTGATACCCATTAACCCATCTTAAGTCCTTCGGTACCCTTGATTTTGGGGGTGGGTATGGAATCTAGACATGCAAATCGTAGAATATATCACTTTGCTTCTAGCTGTAGAAAAAAGTAAAGAACTTTAGGAAACCCCAAGAACCAAGCAAAGGATTTAGAGCAGATATCATGACACTGGAGGGACAGGATAGACTCATTTTGCAGTCTGTCCCAAATGGAAGATGACGGAGACTATCCCGAACCCGAATCTGGCAGTGGTGGAATCAACTTGAATGGGAGAAATGTTGGTGCGGTGATGGTGGCGCCTAGGGATGTAGACATAGCGAGTCAAAGTGGTTGCAGGATCAACATCTACGTGAACAGCAATGTTCAAGCAACATGTGGTTCAGCTTTGATCGGTAGCAAGGTTAAGCTAAGAGATCCCGGTGTTCATCTCCATATCAAAGATGTTAAAATGACCCGCGACGATAACATATCTAGACAGAAGGAGATGAGCTTGATTAAGGTTGGGTTATGTTTGGTCTGTCTCTTTAACATCTTTTTAGTATTCATTCTCTTCCTCTCCTCTTGGTTCCGGAAGAAAATTGGTTCCGTATAGATCTCTCCTCATGAACTGATGTTCATGCTAAGAAGTAAGAACTATCTCGTCCATAATTACTTCCTCGATTAGTTGCTTATCTATTATCAAATGTTAAACTATTCCAGTAAGTTGATATCTAACGGTCAAAAACACATTTTATGTTGTATTAATTCATATCATTCCAGATTAAATCGAAGATTAATGCTATATGGTCCAGTTATGCAAATTCTGTAGTAGTTTTAGTGGGACATACTTGACAAAGTCAAGAGGCTACCGGATTAAAAGCAATGAAGTACGTACCAATTACAATCTCAAGATTCTCAACAACCGAATTATAACTACTATGGATGCGATCGTATCAGCACTAATGCACTGATCCCATCACAACTCTGCAGTTAAGCGTGCTTAGGCGATGGTAGTACTAGGATGTGTGACTTCACTACTATTTAAGTACCGATTTGACTAATAAAAATCTATCGAATTAGCTAGAATCTTTCTTTTCTACATATACTTTTGCCCATCCTCCATAGTCCCATTAGATGATTGATTAGAAGACCACAATCTCATTTGTGTTCATCGATTCAAGAATCTTTCAAGAGAATATTATTCTTTAATTACGAATTCGTACAATTTTGGTTCAACTCCTCACTTTTGCAAATCATCCTAACATGTTCACCAATTGTAACAAATAATTAAAGAATCAAAAGTGATTTCTTTTTTTAATCGTTGTTGCGAAAAACAAACTTAATGCTAGTCCACTATTCCCTTCAATTATTCAAAGGAGGAGTAAATAAATTTGTTGCTAGTCCTTTGTGGTATCCATGTGAGTTATATACATTGGAGAGCACAAACTTCCCCACTCCCACAAGCCACGTTTGTCTCTTAAAGTTTCTAATTTTATTTTATTTTTGCTCTTTTTGTTTTGTTATTTATTGGCTATGAGTGTATGAAAGTGGAGAGTCTTCTCATCATTTATACAACTAATCCCGACATAGACGACAAACATTTTTTTTATTATTTTTTTTAGTTCGAATGTAAATCTCCTAATTCGATTTGACCAGTTTTTTTTTTGAGTTTTAACTATTCGATTTAATTTTAATTTTGTTATTTATCTGTTTGCTCAAAAAAAAAAAAAGCATATTTATTACTCCTACTACCTACCATAAAACCATTTACCACCATAAATTAGACACCAATAATCTAAAAGATTCATATAATCTATCTCTAATTTTGAATTTAAACAAATGAAAACAAATTTTCAACTGGCTAACAAAAGTTTACTCATCAAAATAAAAAAGGCAGGGAATTATGTTTTGCATTCGAATGTCTCTCTTCTCTTATTCGACCTTACATATATAGTTCTATACAAACAAAGTCATTTTGGAGCGTTTTCGGTCTTATTATAGACTTAATTATTTATGTAAGGTAGGTTTGTGAAAAGGTTATTCATCTGCTTTATGCTTACTGTCATCATTAGTTGGACATCATGCACTATTGAAATTATTAGGTTGAACAAAATTGGTTTGAATATCAAATCAACCTATTCATCTAAAGAAATATGGATGAACACGTTGAACATTTTTTATTTATAACTTGTTCATTTTTTTAATTTTAAAAATTGAATGGGTTGAATAATTTTTTCAACATTTTCAACTCAAATAGTAAAATTTAATTAAATAGTATTTTTCTACCTTTTTAACCTTTTAAATTGTGCAACCATTTGCAGTATTTCTTAAACTTATTTCTCCACAACATTCAAATTAAAGCAATCGAAAATGATGTACTCACTGAAATAAGTAATTAGCATTTGAGAAGTCAAAAAAAAAAAAAAAAAAAGTAATTAGCATTTAGCAGAGAGACGTTAAACATCAATGAGCTTGAACTTGAAGTAATCATGTTACAACGTCGTCTTTTGGTTAATGCTTAGTGCTTACCATCAAATTCTGTAATTTATGCCATTTCCAAAGTGCTTTTATCATATCAACCACTCACATGATTACACGTGGAGTAATACCCACACGCTCGCCGAAATCACGTTACGAGGTCAAAGAGTCCAAGAGGTTTATAGCTGACGTAATCGACACTTGAACCGACATGTCATTACACGTGGCAAGGTCCCACTGGTCACCGACAACTACAAGAAAAAAACTGACGGCGCAGATTTAGCCGTCCGACTAACGTGCGCTTTCAATTACATATACAGAAGTATCTCTCTTCCTCCCATTGACGGTGATGACTGATGAGACGAGCTCAAAGCCAGGTCAAAAATTCATCGATCTTTGGCCTCATCAATGTTAAAAATCTTCACTTTCACACATCTCTAGATCTTCCCTTGAAGGATCAATCAAAAAGCTATAATCTTTCTTTCTTCCTCGTAGCTCCTTCTCTTGCGGATCCTTGTCGGTACACTTCTACATTCTCAAATCTGAATCCTTTCTGGATTTTTCTCTGCGCCTGAGCTACGATTTAGCTTCAATTACTTCGATCTCGTGTAAAAACCACCTCTAGAGGCTTTGATAGGAGTTGGTTTTGCTCTTTAGGGTTGGTTGATCTTTTTTGTATAGATGTTTGTGATCTTCGTACACTCTATATGATTCCAAGGGTTTCTATGAGGCGTCGCTCTGCAGAAGTTGCTCCTACAGAGCCTATGGAGAAGGGAAATGGGAAGAATCAGACTAATCGAATCTGTTTGTTGGTTGCGTTATCACTCTTTTTCTGGGCATTGTTGTTGTACTTCCATTTTGTTGTCTTAGGGAGCAGTAACATTGATAAACAGATCCAATTGCAACCTAGTTATGCTCAGTCTCAGCCATCATCAATCTCTCTTCGTGTTGATAAATTCCCTTTAGAGCCTCATGCAGCTCCATCGAAACCACCTCCTAAAGATCCTTTAGTTACGATCGATAAGCCAGTACTCTCTCCTGCACCAGTAGCTAATTCTACTACCACCTTTAAGCCGCCTAGAATTGTTGAGAGTAGGCAGAAACAGGAGTTTTCGTTTATAAGAGCGTTGAAGACAGTAGACAACAAGAGTGACCCTTGTGGAGGGAAGTACATTTATGTTCATGATCTACCCTCCAAGTTCAATGAGGATATGCTTAGAGACTGTAAGAAGCTTAGTCTCTGGACTAACATGTGCAAGTTCACAACCAATGCTGGCCTTGGCCCGCCGCTTGAGAATGTTGAAGGTGTCTTCTCTGATGAAGGTTGGTATGCGACTAATCAGTTTGCTGTTGATGTGATATTCAGCAACCGGATGAAGCAGTACAAATGTCTGACGAATGATTCTTCTCTTGCTGCTGCGATCTTTGTGCCCTTTTATGCTGGATTCGACATTGCTAGGTACCTGTGGGGATATAATATCTCAAGAAGGGATGCTGCTTCGCTTGAGTTGGTCAATTGGCTCATGAAGCGGCCTGAGTGGGATATAATGAGAGGAAAAGATCATTTCCTTGTGGCGGGTAGGATAACGTGGGATTTTAGGAGATTGTCTGAAGAAGAAACCGATTGGGGCAACAAGCTTCTCTTCTTACCAGCTGCCAAGAACATGTCTATGCTTGTGGTTGAGTCGAGTCCATGGAACGCAAATGATTTTGGGATCCCATACCCAACCTACTTCCACCCAGCAAAGGACTCAGAGGTTTTTGAATGGCAAGACCGGATGAAAAACCTGGAAAGGAAGTGGCTTTTCTCATTTGCAGGAGCCCCACGACCTGACAATCCGAAATCCATCAGAGGGCAGATCATTGATCAATGCCGAAACTCAAATGTTGGCAAATTATTAGAATGCGATTTTGGAGAGAGCAAATGTCATGCACCAAGCAGCATTATGCAAATGTTTCAAAGCTCTCTCTTCTGTCTGCAGCCACAGGGAGACTCTTACACCCGAAGATCGGCATTTGACTCAATGCTTGCCGGTTGTATACCGGTCTTCTTCCATCCAGGCTCAGCCTACACCCAATACACGTGGCATCTACCCAAGAACTACACAACCTACTCTGTATTCATCCCCGAGGATGATATTCGGAAGAGAAACATTAGCATTGAGGAGCGACTCCTTCAGATTCCACACGAGCAGGTCAAGATAATGAGAGAGAATGTCATCAACCTCATCCCAAGGCTGATCTACGCAGACCCGAGATCAGAACTGGAGACGCAGAAAGATGCATTTGATGTCTCGGTACAGGCTGTGATAGACAAGGTGACTCGGTTAAGGAAGAACATGATCGAGGGACGAACCGAGTATGACAACTTCGTGGAGGAGAACAGCTGGAAGTATGCGTTGCTGGAGGAAGGCCAACGGGAAGCTGGGGGCCATGTGTGGGACCCGTTCTTCTCCAAACCAAAGCCCGGAGAAGATGGCGGCAGCGATGGCAATGGAGGCACGACAATTTCAGCAGATGCAGCTAAGAATTCATGGAAGAGTGAGCAGAGAGATAAGACACAATGAAAAGAGACAGAAGCAGCCACATTTTGTTACGGTTTGGGATATAGTTTTCGGTTACAATTATACGGACAAAAAATGATTTATTTTTGTTGTATTGGTATCAAATGTAGTTTCTCTAGTTTCATAGAGATAAGTTTGTTTGAGATTTTTGTTGTATCAGTTACCCACAGAAATTAATAATAAGAAGTGACCCTTTTCAAGTTTCTAACTGAAGTCAGTGCTTATGGTAATTACTCTTTAGGCTTCAAGAACCGAAAAAAGAAGCTAAAAACAAACAGAGGATCCTCAAATTGTTTCAGTGGCAATTTCTTTGTTGGTTGGCTCTACAAGACATGAAAGAAAGTCTCACCATTAACACCAAAGCCCTGTTATAATTCTGCAACTTGGTCACTTATTACATAAATAAGAAAGCTCAATGGACTGCACTAATTGTGTATCTTGTTTTAGCTCTTCTTGTGAATGTAAAGGGAACTGTACTCTTCTATGCAACACAAACAAACGAATTTTCATAGACAAAGTAAGCTTAATCAGTCTACAAGTGCGTGCATATGTTTAGAGGTGACCGCTAAAAGCACAAGACAAGCATTCGTCATGGTAGTCACATATATAGACATTTTGCAACACATATTCAGAACAAAAACGGACATTACCCGCTAGTCTCATGCATCCTTCATCAAACAGTAGCAGAATGAGTTTGTCATCAAAGGGTTTATCAAAGAGACAGACAAGTCCCCAAATAAGCTTAATCATCTACAAGCAAGTGAATGCCAGATATTTATAACCAAAAACAATGTCAGGCACTAAAAGAACTCACTAAATAAGCTTAAACCATCCTACAAACAAAGCAAGTGAATGCAGATCATAATTATAAGCGCTCAAACCTGTCAAACAGTAGCAGATTTAGCATCAACAAATTTGTAAGACTTAGGGACTGTAAGAACTGCATCTAACCACTCGACCTTCCCCAAAATCTCTTCCTTGTTGCGCCTTTCAAGCGAAATTTCTGCACACCAAATCATCTTCTCCTCATACCCACTTGCAGGCACATACTTGTCCCACAAAACAACCAGCTTACCACCACAATCCGCCAATTTAACAGTACTATATCTAGCAAACTTAGGTAGCCCTTCTAAGCCCCCTAATGTTCTCCAAACTCCTCCCATACTTTTTCTCCATCTAAACTTTACACTAGGGTCATAATGATAGGTCATCTCCTCTATCATACAAAAAGAACCTCGATTTAAATCTGTATTGACCGTATCCAATCCTAACGCTTCAAATGCCCCACAAACCTCAGGCTTAAAAGCCATAACATCCCTAGGAGACATTATTTCCAATGATCGAACCTTTGGGTTTAAAGGCAAAACCTTCTCAGCAAGACTCAAAAGTTTACCAACGTTCATGTAAAGCTTTCCTTTCATATGTATGAGTTTGACTCTCCGTTTGTTGGGCGGCACAGGAATCCAAGTTTGAGTCTCTATGTTGTACACTTCAACACGTTTCAAAGAATCTGGAGTTTCAGCTGCTAAATACATAATCCCATCTAAGTTACCAATAGCCAGTCGCATTCTTGGAGCTTGAAGCCAAGTGTGAGTTCGACAGTCAAGAAACCAGAGGTTAGAGCATGGAGGATCTTCCATGGCTGCGCTAAAGGCATAAAGATAAGAACCAACAGCGAGAAGACTTGAGAATTCCACAGGAGGAGAGTTGAGGATCGGTGTTGGAGCCAAAAGATGAACACTTGAACCATCTTTCTTCTTCTTATTCTTCTTAGTGGTGTGGATCTGATTAGGTTTTCGGTAGAGAGTGAACCAGCGAGGGTTAGCTTCATCAGGAAAGCTTAAGCAAACATAGAGAAGTGTCTCAGTGCGGCTTAAGAGGATTCGGGTTTGGTAAAGCTCCGGTGAAGCAAGGATTGCTCTGAAGGTTTTGGAGACTAAGGAGAGCTTAGGGTAATAGGATCGCGAGAGGCGGGCTAAGATGGTCACAATCAAATCATAGGGAAGTGAGTCTGGTGACCATTTCTTCCTCTTCTTCTCGGGAGACGACGACATTGGTTACTAATCGGAACAGAATTGCAAGCATCCGTCGATCGGAATCAGTCAATGTTTCAGCAGCAACGCTTCTCCTGATTGCATTTTCTTCCTCACTTCTCTTTTGCCTCCGTCTCTAACTTGGGCCATATTGGGCTACGACTTCTCTTATTCTAGTTATCCTATTGGTGGGCTTGATTTTTTAAAATTGGGTTCTTCTTCTTTTGTATGCTGTTGGGCTTTTTTTCTTTTAATCTTTTTTGCAATAATTTTTTTTTAACAAACCTCTTTGGTTCCATGGTTGACCAACGGTCCGGAGTTCGAGTCTCAAAGAATCTTGTTTTATTTTTTGCAAATTAATGGTGCAAAACTGATCCGAGGTCTAGAGTATCGCATGCAGAACCGTTTGTAATGGTCTGAGTCTTGTGGAAAGAACATGTTCATCACAGAAATGTCGTACATGCAGAACTGTCAGTTGAAAATCCCAATATTTCGGAGAGAGCTGCATCGTATAATCGTTGTTTATGAGAATTATTCATCAAAATCGCATATGCTTCACGTAGTTGAATATCACCATAATAGGATTAGATTAAATATTTCTAGTGATGATGTAATAAGACCACAAAAAAATAAGAAGTTAAAATCAATAATAAACTAATTGCATAGAGTTGCTTGATTTCATGCATGGAAACGTGTATGGAGAAACAAATATTAAACCCTAGAAAAGAAAGAAGAAACAAAAAAAACAAAGCCAAAACACCCCTTTTGGGTAATCTGTGACCGACCGATTACTGCTCTCTGATTATTCCCCTAGCCTTCAGTTGATCAAACCTCGCATTCAAAAGCTTCTTTTCCTCTCTGATACAGTCAAGCTTCTTTTGCGCAAGTACTATTAAGACACCTGAGACTGGTATTACTACCAACGATAA
This sequence comes from Arabidopsis lyrata subsp. lyrata, assembly GCF_000004255.2. Lineage (NCBI taxonomy): Eukaryota > Viridiplantae > Streptophyta > Magnoliopsida > Brassicales > Brassicaceae > Arabidopsis > Arabidopsis lyrata. The sequence goes on from NW_003302553.1 coordinate 23,839,440, forward strand.
TCGATACCAAATATCATCTTTACCAAACTTTTTCACAAATCTTGCTACTGTACCCGCCATGACTGGATCTCGATCGCTAACTGTAAACAACTCTGAAGAGAGACCAAAGTGGTTCCACAGAACTCAAAAGTTGCTGTTTTGCCTTTGATTTGTTTTATTTTTTTTTCTTTGAAGATTCTTTTATATTAGGTTTGAAAGGCTTTTTAATGCGATTTTAATGTTAGTGGTTTTGCAAATTTACGAGATTTTTAAAAGATCCTTTTTCTGTTTTAAGATTGTTTTTTCTCTTAAATTTAATACGATAAATATGAGATATATATTTTATTGGAATTCGATTGATATCCTGATGATTTCTTTTTGATATATCTTTAAATATTTGTGATTAATTCTTGCAGGATCCTCACGATCTTAGCCGAAGGAATCTGCATCCAAGATTTAATATTAAATTGGATATGTATATCCGATTAATCATGATAATGCAATTGACATAGTACTCTTCATGAGAGATTATAATTTGTTCAGAAAAAAAAAGTAAAATTGTAATGACATTGTGATGTGATTATTAACAACTTAAAGGCTATATTTTTATGGGAAAAATGTCATTTAAATCATTAGTTTGCCATTTTCGTTGGTTTAAAGCATGAACTATGGAGCTGGTGATTTAAATCCTTATTTTATGTAGATCTTATGATTTAAATCCTCAATTTTATGTTGACCTTTAATTTAATCACGAATTCTCGTTGACTAAGCCAATTGAGGCACATTGTTAACTGGCTCAACGGAGCAATCGAACGAAGAAAAAGATGGAAACCATGTTGGTGCAGAAGAAAAATTATGTGATGGCTTCGAAGTGTCAGTTATGCGATGACATCGTCTTATTAATCCGTTTAGCCAGTTAGCGATGTGTCTCAATTGGCTTTGTTAATGAGAATTCATGATAAAAATGAAAATCAACATAAAATTAAGGATTTAAATCACCAGATCTAGAATTCATGATTTAAACCAACGAAAATGGTAAAGTGATGATTTAAATGACATTTTTCCCATATTTTTATTTGTACCTTCAGATTAATATTAGTAGGATTAGAAAAATAAATTCGTTTTTGAAAGCATAGGCTCCGATTGGTAACCAAATTTGAGGAAAAGAATGAGTAGGAATGTCATGTTCTCTTTGTTCCTCATTTTTTTTTTACCATTTACAAGACATTTTCGTTCCATTTTCAGACATGTGGGTCCTACAGTTTTCCTAAAAAAAAAAATGATATAACAAAATTGTTCCTCCTCCAAATTGTTTGTTTAATAAGATTGAAGCAGTGTTAAGATTCTAATTTAGATTTTGATTGATGCAATTAGCCAAACAAACACGTAAAACATATTATATGAAAACATAAAGAGCAAAAAGCGGCCAAATCAAAACGGATATAGCAATGCTGTTATTCACTAGACTATTATTACCAATCATGTATTCAGCTTTTGTATACTCCTAAAAGAAAGTGTTCATTATTAGTAAATAAAAGACCCAATTCTCTCTGTTGCTCCACAAGATATAATGGAATGGAATGGAATAAAACCCATAGCCAGGAGCTCCACGAAGCGTTCTCTCTCTCTGTTTAACTCTTCTCTGGCTCTCGTGGTACCGAAGGTTTATCGTTGGTACCAGGCAAATCGTCGGTACCAGGCGAAGGATCAACGATGTTAGAAACGTTGATTCTCAAGGTTTGTTGGGGCCCCTCGTTTGACGGGACATGGACAAGTGCGTCCATTATCAGAATGTCCCAGTCCCTTTGCTGGAGAAACCCAAACATGCTATCTTCTATTCCAAGAAACAAAGTGCAAAGAGGATCCAATGAGTAAGAAAAATGGCAAATGCAGATACCTAACACATATTTTTGTCTCGAGTGACTGCTTGGGTTTTGGAAATTTTTACCTCCATTGCGAACAGCTTTGAGATGCAAGATTCCGGTGCCTTGTGGTCCAATCACAGGGAATGAACAAGACACTGAGTGCCTTTGGTGAGAAACAGCTAGTGAAGCATTGTACCATGGCCCTTTCTCAATTGGCTCTCCAATGGCTTCAATCATCGCCTTACTATTCATCACCTTCTCCATCGCCTTGCTGAAAATGAAGCATACAAAGACTTTTGAGTAATCGCCAATGCAAATCCATGTTATTGATTTGATGATACAAGGAGAAGAGCATAGAGATATTCATGAGGGGCGTTGATAGAATGCACAACAAAATAACAAAATGGTGCCTATAGAACTCCAAAGGATGATTGTTCTGGATATTACGGCTGACTTTTTACTCGATTCCTAGCGAGGACAGGAAGAAGAAGTATCATTACTTTGTAAAGTGGCGGCACTAGCACAAGATAGACGGAAATACACATGAGAAACCAGACTACATATCTTTTTACTTCATTTGCTTAACCAGTTTCACTAAAGCAGTCCATAAGCTTCAAGCCAAAATCTAAATATGGACACAGCATTAACTGAGGTACATGTATCAGTAGCAGTAGAAGTTGAGTTTCGTTTGTTGTCTTTCTAAGTTGATCCTTGCATCAATAAACAACGACCCATTGATAACAAAACAAGGTCAAATTTCAGTTGCAGAGATCAAGAATCTATTCCAATGGTCCCAGCCCCCATTCATAGTATGTCCATTGCAATAGCTAAACTTCAATGGATAGATAAATGCATTTTCGATGAAACGAAGCTGTGATGTGATGTGATTACCTGCTACATCCACGATAGATAGAAAGATCATCGAGAGCACTCAAAGCAACACCACCAGTGACTGTAATCAAGACAAAAGACACTGCCTTGCGACCAAAAGAGCCCAATGTCCCAACTTTCACTGCTTTGTCCGAGCTGTTTCAAAAACATTCTTCAGCTCATTTTAACTCCTAAAACGATCATAGATAACAGAGATCATCCAAAATTTTGAATGGAATCGTGTCTCTTCCATAGAAACTCAACTCAATAGGTCTAAATGGCTAGAAAACTAGGTCGATTTTGAAATCGTGATAGACGAGAAATCTATCGGATTCTAATTGCAAGATCGCAAATCGATCGGATTCTAACTACAATTCCATGGTCATTAAACGAAAATTGAGAGAAGATCCAACATTTTGAGTACCTTGAGGTTGAAGATCCTTTGAAGAAGGACGAGAGCCGCCTCGCGAACATTTTTCTCAGGTGAATTTTCGACCCGACTCGCTGATTTGACCCGGAGCAGCGAGATTGGGGATTATCTGTAGGGTTTTGGGTTTTGCGCTACCATTTAGATTTTTTTTTACATAGTTTTTTCTCCTTTTTTACTTTTTGGTGAGCAAGTTTTTTCTCCTTTTGTTGAAATAAAATATAGATGGATGCTAAAAAAAAGTTTGAATTATTTTTTTCAGCTAAAAATGATCTTAAATCAGATTTGTAATTAGATATTTTGTGGATAAATTCAAATATTTGATCAGTTGTTAGCAAAATCATAGTAGTATCTTAATTTTTTTTTTGTTATTAAAAAAACAATTTGGGCTATTTTAAAACAGTTCCCTTCAAAAATTTGTCGTCCACTCCGAAAATTCAATGTGAGTGCCGCAATATGAAATATGTTGCACACGCCATTCTCCACGCGTGATAGAATGATCTCTGATCATCTCTTTTAACAGACAGCCACCATCTTTTAACGAAGAAAGGAAGAAGAAAGTGAGAGAGATAGAGATAAATCCGGTTCAAGGATCCGGTTTACTCGCCCGTACCGGTGTTAGATTACCTTTACGCTCTCCGCTTATTTTCGATTCTTTCTCATGGGTTTGGGGTTTTTCATGAATTTTTAGGTGAGAATTTCGATTTTTCAGAATTTGATAGTCCTCCCTAGTTTGGTGCATAATTGGCGATATGTTTGGCGATTGATTCTGCTTTTTCAGTTTTCTTAATTTATTTTGAATTATTGTGTGAATTATTTGCTTATCTGACAGTAAAATCATCTGCTTTTGCAATTTGGACTTTGCACTGATTTCAAATTCTGTAATTCAGAAATTTTACATAGATGAATTTGGTTTTGATAGGTTTTGAGTAATTCATAAACTTAGTGATGATCCCGAATGATGATGATGATGATGCAAATTCTATGGAGAATCGTCTGTTAAGGTCAATTCCGAATGATGATGATGATGATGCAAATTCTATGGAGAATCGTCTGCTGAGGTCAATTCCGAGGGAGCTTTCACACACTTCTTCATTGATACCACCTTCACCAAACCCTTCAGAAGCAGCAGAAATGTCCTTTAATTCAGAACACATCCAAGTCATGGAAAATCCTTATCATCTACTCTCTGACAATGGTGGAGCTGTTGGTCATATATTTTCGAGTGATCTCCATAACCCTTTTGTCGAACCAGGATTCAACATCGCATCTCCAACATCTTTCGTCCCCGAGACATCAGATTGGATTCCTTCTCCACTCCCGGATATTTTCGATTTTCCTTCGGGTTCTCCCAATCAAATAATGGATGATGGTGTTATTGATGAGATTCACAAACAAAGTGACTTGCCAGTTTGGGATGACCACCTGATTACCGATGGAGATTCCCTGATGTCTAGTGTCTTGGAGGATCTTCTCCTTGACACTAATTTCAACTCAGCTTCAAAGGTTGGTAATGTTGTCTCCAAAAATCACTATTTTCCCCATCAGTCTTTTCATCTTCTATAGCTAACGGTAGCAGACACCATCAAAAGAACCATGTTTTATGAGGAGATATTGTTTCAGGTCCAGCAACCAAGTATGCAAGCGCAGATTCAACAACCCCAAGTTGTTATGCAGCAGCCTTCTCCTTATGCGGAAATGCGACCACTTGTTAGGACAGTATCCTCAAACAGCAACAACAATAACAATAGTAATAATAATGCAGCAGCAGCAGCTAAGGGACGTATGCGTTGGACGCCTGAACTTCATGAGGTTTTTGTTGACGCTGTTAACCAGCTCGGTGGCAGTAATAGTGAGAATCTCTCTCTCTCTCTCTGCTTCTTGATTTTAAGACCCTTTTCTTTGAATAGAGTTAACGATGATAAAGCTCTGGTTGTTCTGATTCTGCGTCTTATTTTAATGTAGAAGCAACTCCTAAGGGTGTCCTGAAGCATATGAAAGTCGAAGGTTTGACTATATATCATGTCAAAAGTCATTTGCAGGTTTAGTTTTTATTTTTTCCTAACCATCTGTTTCATGCTAATCCTCATAATATCCTGTTTGTCAAAGTCTACAATTTTTCTTATTCATATTTGCAGAAATATAGGTCAGCTAAATATACACCAGAACCATCAGAAGGTAAATACTGACTCCCCTCTTTTTATGATGAGTCTTCTTCATTTGCATTTATATTTCTTAAGATGAGGAAAGTATTGTATTTGCTTATATATACAAATTCGATCAGCTCTTGTTGTTCTATCTTACTCTACTCTTATCTTGATATTTAGGTTAAAGGCTCTCGACATTGTTTGCATGCTAATAGTTTCTAATTTTCTAAACTAAGAACCCTTTACCTCGCCTCATTTAGCCTTGGTTACAATCCGAGCAGATTTTTACTCAAAAGATGATTTTCTCTGATGATTAGCAGGTCCGCCAGAGACAAAGTTGACACCGCTTGAGCAAATTACGAGACGGTGGGGTTTGGTAACATCACAATTCACAACTGCTACACCATTGAATCTGTCTAATAAATTGTGAGTACTGATTTTGCAGTGGGATAGATGTCACTGAGGCTCTGCGAATTCAGATGGAACTTCAGAAGGAATTGCATGAGCAGCTTGAGGTACAACGATGAACATATAATGAGTCTTAGCTTTGTGGTGTTATCTGTTTATATTCCTTGAAGTTGCAAACAGTAGGGATTGTGAAGGGGTTTGTTTTGATGTGCTTGCAGATTCAAAGAACAATGCAACTTCGTATAGAAGAGCAAGGAAAGGCGTTGTTGATGATGTTTGAGAAGCAAAATATGGGTTTCGACAAACCGGAACAAGAAGAGAAAAGAAGTGTGAAAACGTCTGAAAATGGTTTAGAGGAGTCGGATTCCCCACGGCCAAAGCGTCCGAGAAACGAAGAATGAAGAACCTTTCTCGGGATGGTAGATCATAAAACTGTGGTTTTGGTGGAGTTGTAGAGTTTGACTTATTAGGAGTACGAGCTTTCAGTCTTCTTCAGGCCTTCTTCTCTCTTTTTATTTCTTTCTTAAAACTCTAATTTTCTGATTCTCAGCTCACTAGGAAGAAACAAAAATAAAGAGAAATTCCATCTTTGTGATGTAATTCTGAATGCAGAGATTTTAGATTTAGTGTTTAAAACTAGATTTTATTTCGAGTTTCTTCCTATATACTGCGTTATTTTATAATTTCGTATGTATACAATCAACTCATGTAAATAAATGGTCAGATTGAAAGCATATAGTAGCAATTCTGTGAAAGACTCAAAGCTGGTAATCAAATAAACGTAGCGAAGATATTTAATTTTTGTTTTAGCATAGTAGAAGAAAGATGTGCGAAAGGTTAAGAGTTTTTGTCCCACATCGGTAAGCTAGTGAAGCGTCAGTCATATACAACCTCTATAAAAAGAAAGCTGGGCTAATCATACAATTCATACCTTTCTCGGCCTTTTGGCTAAGATCAAGTGTAGTATCTGTTCTTATTAGTTTAATATCTGATATGTAGGCCATCGGCTCACACGATATTAACTCTATTATTTAAGGGTGAAAGTCCATTAAGATAGCTTGCTATCTGGGTTTTCGCGAGTCGCCCATGCGTTGCACTATTGCACGGGCCTGGCTCAGCCCGCCAATAAATTAGTTCACTTTTCAATTCTATTCAGTTTAAATAAGTTGTCTTAAAAGTTGAAACCTCATTAACCTAGTTAACAAAAGTGATAATTATTCGTCGGAGCTAAAACACTAATTAACCTACCATCTCGACAAAATTTGTAGGTGAGAAAATTTCGATTTTTGGAATTGTTCATCTCTAGGGTTTGAGCGTAATTGGAGATATCTTTGGTGATTGGTGGATCTAGATTTGATTAGATTTAGTGAATGTTTTGATAATTAGATTTTGGAAGAGAAAGAGTGATGAGTCGTGGGAATTACAAGAACCCGTGCTTGACCATGCATCAGCCATGGGCTTCACTTCTCGTCCATGGTATCAAACGCATCGAAGGCAGATCCTGGCCTTCCCCAATTCGAGGTATAAAACCCTAATTTTGAACTCTGGGATTTTGGCTTAATTTGAATTGGGACATTGTGATAATTGCATAACTTTTGAAGAAGATGATGTTGTTTTAAACATGTAATAGGTCGTTTATGGATTCATGCTGCTAGTAAAGTACCTGATGAAGCTACTATTAAAGCAATGGAAGAGTTTTACCAAGAAATTTATGCTGTTGATGGCATCACTGATATTCAATTCCCCCAACATTATCCTGTTTCAAGACTAATTGGTATTGTTACTTATTTGCATATTTGAATCACAAGTTCCATGTTATAGTGTAAGTAAGACATGATTTGTTTGGAACATATTTGATACGGTTTCGTTGGTATAGGATGTGTTGAGGTTGTTGGCTGTGTCACCTCCGATGAACTTCAGAACTGGGATGCTTTACCTCAAGGGGTACAACTATTTTCGATCTTCGTTATCGCTGTTTTCTATTCTTTGACATCGAAAACAGCTCACTATCGATGATTCTTTAGTATAATAAGCAAACCCCCAATTGTTTTTTGGGTATATATTAGGTGAGGCTTGAAGGACAAACCAATTTTTGTTGGCTATGTGAGCAGCCACAGGTGCAAATCACTTCATCTTTTGGTTTTTACTGTTTTTTTTAGATTGACTATTTAACATTTGATTCTATGAACTCTTCCAGAAACTGATTATTCCATTTGAGATGCGTGGGTACCAGGGCGTCTATAACTTAGAAAATAAGGTAATCTTGCTGTTCTTCAAAGCCTAGGAATTGGTGGGTTCTTGTTGTAGTATAAGTTAGTACCAGTTACTTACTGTATTTTGAAATGAAGCAGATTTATGTAGCAGCAGCGAGAGGTCTTATGCCTTCTCAAAACTCTTTTAAGGTGAAATTCCCTCTTCCAGACCCAAAAGACCCGTTTTCTTTGAAACCTGGTTCTATTCCTTGTACAATACAAGAGAAGAAAGCACTTGATTCAGAGCAAGTTACCAGTCTCACAGCTGCAATTGCCGGTGCAAAAGCAGCGGCGACACAATTTTCGAAGAAGGGACAAAGTCTCCAAACAAATAATATATTTGATTACACAACAAGAAGCAAGAGAAAAGGTATTGAAGATGATGCATCAGAATCCCTCGATAACCCGGTTCTTGGTTCTGGTGGAACGCCTGACCGTACTTATACAACAAGAAGCAAGAACAAAGGCACACAGATGGGTGAAGAAGTATGTAGTGAAAGCAGCAGCAGCAGAGTAGAATCTAGTCAAAGAAGTGTAGTCACAAAGAGAGAGGACAGGAATACAAGTATTGGTGAAAGAAGGTTTGATCCTGGATCTGCCCGGGTACGTTTATTTTCTTACATTAAGAGATAATTACAACAATAATAGTTGACTTTGTTGTCTGACTTTATTTAACATGTGGAACTATTTCAGATTATGGCCGCTGCAATTAGGAACTTGAAGCCACCGTCTTGATCTACTGTGACAAGGTTGTACCATATTTTGTATCATTCTTTCTAAAACATGTTCATTTCAAAGTTTGACATCGCTATAAGTTGGTTTATAGGTTTCTTTATACTTCAATTTAACTTATATGAGAGAATCTTTATTGTCTTGTTCAAAGAAATTCATGTGGACTAAGACTATAAGAATATTCAAAACAAATGTATAAGCGTAAAATAAAGAGCAAAGTTTAGTAAGAATTTTACTAAATTACCACATTTTCTATGATTGCATATATCAACTCATGTAAAATGCTAAACTAGAAGCATAAGTAATTTACTGTAAATTAACAAGCCAACATATTCCCTTACATTCTTGCTCAAAAAAAAAAAAACATATTCCCTTACATTCTGTAGTAGAAAAAAAAAAAAAAAATCGGCTTATGCTAGAGTTGTTTGTCCCACATCGGTTGTTCCAGAAATATCACTTGAGTATATATTAAGTCCTGAACCATCACAGTGTACAACAGTCATTGGACAAAGTGAATGGGTCATATGGGCTTGCCTAAGTTCCGACCCAGGAAAGTCCCCGGGCCACTATCCGCAGAGATGCGGCCTCGGTAACGAGAGAATCATACGGTAGAGAGGTCCTAAAAGCTGAGACGCGTGTGTGGAGCTTCTGTGGTCTCTCCGCCGATGATATCATGGCCGTTCGTTTCACGACAGTTATTCACTTGGTCCTCGGACTAACTGAACGGGGCTTATGTTCCAATGACAACAACTTTTTTCCTTAATTCATTTAGTTCAATCGCTCTTTGAGGCTTCTTCTCCAGGGTTTTAGGTTTTACATGAAATCTTAGGTCAGAACTTCGATTTTGGGGATTTGTTCATCTCTTGAATGTGCAGAGAAATGAAGAAAAAGATTGAGATGGGGAAAGTTGTTACCGGATTTTTTGGTGAGACTATTGATATTGCTGTTGGGAATTGCTTGGACCGGTTTGTTAGAGTCTTGAAGCTGTCTAATGATCCAAGTCTTGGCTATTACATATACATCGAGCAGGTAATTCCGAATCTATCAAGATTTTAATAAGACCCCTGTGGTGTTATGTTAGTGACATTTATTGGATGTTTGTTTTCTTACTAGCTCGCTAAGAAAGGAGAAATTTTATCGATATTCTGTATGCTGTTAAAGGTATGGATGTTTCGTTAAGCGGAATCTTGAGTTATATCAAAACTACCGCAGAGGAGAAGCTCAAGAATAACGAGTGCACACCAGCTGACTTGTGCTATTCTCTTCAAGTAAAGGCTACCACTGGTACATAAGTAGTAATTTTCATTTACATAGAATGCAACGTTTGGACATTTTAGAGAGGAACATATATATGAGTGTTGATCTCTCAGGAGACGGTGTTTGCGATGTTGGTTGAGATAACGGAAAGAGCGATGGCGCAATGCGACAAGAAAGACGTTCTGATAGTTGGTACTGTCGGTTGCAAATTGCAATGAGCGTTTGCAGGAGATGATGAGGACTATATGCTCTGGACGTGACGGTAAGTTGTTTGCAACAGATGACCGATGCTGCATTGATAATGGAACGATGATCGCTTACGCGGGTCTACTCGGATTTGTTAAAGGTATTGAAACGCCAATTCAAGAATCCACCTTTACGCAGTGGTTTCGTACAGACGAGGTTCACGCGGTTTGGCTGGTGAATGAAGACTCAGTGCTTAGGGATAAGAACGTTGCTATCAATTGATCCGTTTTGAGGAGGAGTCTATCTCTATCAAATTAGTTTTTGTCAAGTTTAAATGTGTTTTTATATGTGAAATGTTATGAGTTATGACTTTTAGCCACCACTCCGCCACCAATAACAGTGTGATGGCATCATGGCAGCCATAACAATGTCCATAGCTGTTGTTTAAGTGTTACAATTGTGATGTGAAAGACATATTTTGTTAAGTAAAAACGTCTTGAAATCAAACAATCTGTTACTATAAAAAAAAATTTGTATTGCCTAGTTCTTGCTTTTTAGTGACTTAAATGGGCACTTTTGTATTTTTCAATTATAGAGTTTTTGAGAAAAATCTCAAAATATTTTGGAATTAAATGAGCCGGCGACATAGAAGAGGAATAGAGGGAGAGGGTTAAATTGAAAATTCATAAAGTTAGGAAAAATTAGGGTTAGACTCGATCATTCATAGCTGCGACTATTCTTCTCTCTCGCTCTCTGCTCTCTCTATTTTTCCTTTATTCTTCTCTTTGGCTGCTTTTCGAAGACAAATCAAACGATGAGGGGATTGGTGAACAAGCTCGTGTCCAGATCTCTCTCCATCTCCGGGAAATGGCAGCAGCAACAGCTTCGCCGCCTCAACATCCACGAGTATCAGGTTCTTCTTCTCTTCATTTCCATCTCCACAGTTGCCTAGATTCGCTTTTCAAGTCAGAATTCGAGCACGATCTGTTGTTTCTTGGGGTTGATCCACTGATTGATTTGTGGTTGATAGAATTGCGGTTTTCTAGGAGTTGTATTTTGAAAGTAAGCACTATTTGACATGGAATCGTTTGGGTTTCTGATACAATCAGGGAGCTGAATTGATGGGGAAATATGGAGTTAATGTGCCAAAAGGAGTTGCTGCTTCTTCGTTGGAAGAAGTTAAAAAGGCTATTCAAGAAGTTTTCCCTAATGAAAGCGAGGTAAGCATTGTTATCTGGACAACATTTGTGAGGGACTTGATTCTTAGCTCTATTATTAGTTGTTGTCTAATTGAAAGAGTGTCCTTTTCTTGTGATACAGTTGGTTGTTAAGAGCCAGATTTTGGCTGGTGGAAGAGGTCTTGGAACATTCAAGAGTGGTCTTAAGGGTGGTGTTCACATTGTTAAACGTGGTCAGGCTGAAGATATTGCTGGTATTGTACATGATTTCTTGTTTGTGGCCTTCTGAATTCTTTTTTTTGTTGTCGTACAAGTTATTGATCAATTTCTAAGTTTTATCACTTGTAGGAAAGATGCTAGGACAAGTACTTGTCACCAAGCAAACTGGTCCTCAAGGCAAAGTAGTTAGCAAGGTTTGTTATTTGTTATTTATGAAGCTCATGATTGGTGTTTTTTCTTCAATTCTTGTGACTGCTCTTACACCTTTATTTATTCAATGTATCTTAATTTTGAGCAGGTTTACTTGTGTGAGAAATTGTCACTCGTCAATGAGATGTACTTTTCCATAATTCTGGACCGTAAATCTGCTGGACCGGTATGCTACTATGCAAATGATGAATTTCTCTGCTTCTAGGCATGCGGTTCTCACTCCCTGTCAGCAATATCGAAAACGTTTTCCTTTCCTATTTCAGTTGATCATTGCCTGTAAAAAGGGTGGTACCAGTATTGAAGATCTTGCTGAGAAGTTCCCTGACATGATCATCAAGGTTGTTACTGTTTTATTCGTATTTGGTGCTCTAATCTCTAGTAAATATCATTCTGAGATTCTTTCTCATGCGGGTTTTTGACCCCTCAATTCATGGTTTTGCGTAGGTACCAATTGATGTATTTGCAGGAATCACTGATGAAGATGCTGCTAAGGTTGTGGATGGTCTGGCTCCCAAAGCTGCTGACAGAAAAGATTCGATTGAACAAGTGAAGAAGCTATATGAACTCTTCCGCAAGACTGACTGCACAATGTTGGAAGTGAGTTCTCTCTCACTGGCTTGTTTCTACACTTTTTTCAGTTATCAATATCTTTTGTTGAACCTCCAAAATTTCTCTTGTAGATCAACCCCCTTGCGGAGACATCCACTAATCAATTGGTAGCAGCTGATGCCAAATTGAACTTCGATGATAATGCTGCGTTCCGACAAAAAGAGATTTTTGCCATGCGTGATCCAACACAGGAGGATCCACGAGAGGTCTCTGTCTATCTCTTGTATCATCAAGAAATCTATGTTATGTTATGTAGATAGGATAATAAAAGGAAAAGTGTGTGTTGCTTCTCATAGGTGGCTGCTGCGAAAGTTGACCTGAACTACATCGGTTTGGATGGAGAGATTGGTTGCATGGTGAATGGAGCTGGATTGGCCATGGCAACCATGGACATCATTAAATTACATGGTGGAACTCCCGCCAATTTCCTTGACGTTGGTGGAAATGCTTCTGAGCACCAGGTAAAAAAAAAAAACTTCCTTCTTCACTTTGGGGAATCATAATTCTTTGTGGATTGAAAACCAATTTTAAAAGGGGTTTGTGACAAAAATAAGGTGGTGGAAGCGTTTAAGATTCTGACATCTGACGATAAAGTGAAAGCTATCTTGGTGAATATATTTGGTGGGATAATGAAATGTGATGTGATTGCTAGTGGAATCGTGAACGCTGCAAAAGAGGTGAGTGAGAAACAACCTTGTTACCGTAATATTTCATATAATCATGATTGAAAATAAATCCGAGTGTTTGTATGGAATGGCGATGACAGGTCTCATTGAAAGTGCCAGTGGTGGTTCGTTTGGAAGGAACGAATGTTGAGCAGGGAAAGAGAATCCTCAAGGAAAGTGGAATGAAACTCATAACGGCTGATGATTTGGATGATGCAGCTGAGAAAGCGGTGAAAGCATTAGCTAACTAATCTCTCTTTATATACCAAAAGCCGGTTTGTTAATTGTTTTGTGGTTGACAGCGCGCAATTTACACTTTCTTGCGGATATCATTTCCTCAAACAGATCAATAATGAACTGGTCTCCTTTTTTGTGTGATCCATCCAATGAGATTTAAATCGGAATTCTCGATATCTTTTTTTGTATTTAACCAACTCATATGGTTGATACTTGATACTAAGGGGTTCAAGTTTTTCTCATACGTACTGTACCTATCATGAATAAAAATCGATTTTGTGGGAAGCCACATAATATGTGTCACTGAAACAACAAAAGTCTTTCACAAGACAGAGCTTTCCCTCTGTTTCCTATTTAACGGTTACAAGGTTTAGGAATATTGCTATAAGTTCTCTTGTATTAATGTCAATGATCTATATATGTTATGATGGAGTTTTTTTTTTTTTTTTTTTTTTTTTGCTAAGCTTGTAAATATCATATAAAATGAAAGTTTAGTATTACAAATAGCAATGCCTAAAAGAAGAGTAACCTTGGCAAAAAAGAGAATAAAAAACAAGGTTACAATATAATGAACACTGGTGAAAACGGGACTATCTAATCCAAAGAAACATAAACAAGGTTATGATGGAGTTTATTTTTTTTATTTTTTTTTTAATTTTTTTTTGATATACCCGATCGGCTGATCCGATTAGCCTCGGTAGGAACGCACCGGAGTGCTACAGAGTGGACTCACTACCACCCCGAAGGATGGGCTACCACACTGCCTGAACCGAGTTTGGAATGCTTTCCGACTAATGCCCGGGGGTAGCTGGATCGCCTGTTACCAGACTACCAGGTAAACTGCCTGGGCCGAAGCCCAAGCCCAGACTTCCCAACAAAGTGTTGATAACAGCGAGGGAGGAAGATCGAACGTTCGGGGATTTCACCCTCAACTCCGGACTCGCCCTACCACTCGCCCACCACCTTGCGGGCTTATGATGGAGTTTATGTTTTGGAATGTGGATTTCACTAATATTCAACTAACCATAGCAAAGATAATGGATCATTTCCAATTCTAAACAAAACAAAACTACAAAGATAAATTGGCAAAAAATGGACCATATTTTATATGGTTTTGTTGGTATAGGCAGGCCCGGCCCGTCTATAAAGCAAGCAAAGCATTTGCTTTAGGCCACACAATATAAATAAAATTTGAGGGCCACAGTTACGATAGTGTTAGGTTGGTAAAGTGGTTATGTAGGTCTGCATATTGTGTGAGGTTTCAGGGTTCGAGTCAACTCTCAGTTTCTCACGCTTCTATTCTTTTTTTGGTTAATATTTTTTCACTTTCCTGTATTTCTTTTTTCCATAATTATCTTTTTATTCTTCTTCTCTTCATAGTAGTTTCCTTTACTTTATCTATACATTTTGTTTGCTTGATAAAGTCATACACCTTTATAAACAAACCTAAAATCATAACAATAAATTTGGAATAATTCGGTGGTTCACTTCAATTTTTTCTATCTCTTAGAAAATCGCTCTCCCTTCTCTTTTCTTCTAGACAAATCTGCCGCTTAATTAACGTTTTTGTCTCCGACCAGCGTGTGTGAGCCACCACATTCGTGGCGTCGGTTCGACTTTTGGCTTACGCTTAGTTAATTAGCTTTATTTTCATGTTTTACGTTGTTAACATATTTAATAACGTTTTTCATCAACTATATTTAATGATTTTTAACATTTTTTCCAGTGGTTTAATATTAAATTTTATCGTTAGTTATTTATATAAGAAGGCCACATTTTTAAAATATGCTTTAGGCCACCTACAGGCTAGGACCGGCCCTGGGTATAGGAAATAGGATGTGTCGGGGTTGTCGGCTGTGTCATCCGCGATGAACTTCAGAACTGGGTTGCTTACTTGCTTTACCTCAAGGGGTAAACCGGAGTCTTTTAGGTTATTAGGTCAACCGGCTTTTAAAACGACGATGAGTTTAGTTTGTTAAATAATTATATACGTAATTCTTTTGTCCCCGGCTTCTATAATTGAAAATCAAATTCAATAATGCTACAAAATGTTCTCTCTCGTATATATGATGTCAATGATCTATGTACCAAAAAAGCTGTAAAATATATTTGTCTAAATTCTCCTTGCATAGTTAATCATAGCTAGTACAAGAATGAACAAGAAAATCTAACAATTCGTGTGTTCAATGAAAATTTGGAGCAGCAAAATCTCTATATACGACGTACGTCTCTCCTTTCAAAAATCATCTCTATTGTCGAATTGAGGCATAGATCTCACCGAACCAGTCTCAGACATAAATTCCGACATATTATCCACATCAGATCTTCTTGTCGATCTTGATGACCCTCCATTAACCGCGGTTTCTTTTGTCGACTTCTTCTTCCTCCTTGATTTCTTTGGAACTTCCGGTATTCCACGAGGCCAAGAAGATAACTCGTCTTGTTCTTCAGTGGCTTCCTTTGGTCTCCTCGACGATGACGATGTGCCTTTGTTCGAAGACCGGCGTTTAGTTTTGTCTGATGATTTTTCTTTCGTCGGAGAACCTTTCTCCGACGCCGATTTCCTCGTAGATTTTGGTAGATTTGGCAAATCTCTGGACCGACCACCATATTCTGACATACATTTTATGGAGGAATCATCTTCTCCGCCTCCTTCACCAGATTCGAATCCCCCGCCAGAGTTAAACTCAGTCATCTTTCAAATCACAATAACATTAACCAAATCAATTCGACATTTTCTCAAAACGTTTTAGGTCAAATATTTATCTTCCTATATATGAACTCGTAGATTAAAGTACTCAAATATTAATCTAGAGATCACATCCATCCAAATATGCGTATATATAATAATAAAACAATCTTTAATTTTGCTATTTTATCGCGATTATGTTTACGCCTTTTAAGAAATACCAAAGAAGTAGAAAAGAGTAAGAACATACCCAGCTTGGTGCGGTGGCATTAGCGGATGGTCCATCCCAACCGATATGGGCAACATGTTTTACATCCGTTGGATTTCCGATCTGTATTTCTTCTTCTTTTTCACTTTCTACGATCATTTTTAATTAAAAAAAGTATAATAAATCATTTAGATTCATCCTCAATCCACACAAACATACTTACAATGCATGCATGCAAATTTTTTACGTGATTTGCATCATAGTAATTCAAAACTGATCATGAAGTTCGAGTTTTTATATATTAAAAAAAGGATTTATCATGTAATTTCTAATTTAACATACTGTATATAGAAAAATTATGAGAACAAAAAGAAAAAAAGAGATCTATAGGGTGAACTTACCAAATACTTGAGAAATATATCGGAGCCCTTTCAAGAGGCTTTTCATCTTGGAGCTTGACATTGTGAGTTGCATAGATTTTTTTTTTTTGTTATAATTAATTCAAAAAAGGGAAGATTAATTATTCCATCCAAGAACAAAAAGATTTTCTTATCCCGGAAAACTAATTTTCTAAAACTCACTTTTTCCAGAAAATAAGAAGTTGGTGACAGTAAAAATTAATTGAGGAAAACAAAATGATAGATAAAAAAAAGCTCATCAAGACTCCAAAATATCGTTCAGAGAGAAACAAGAATTCATCTCAGAAAATTGTAGGTTTATCTTTTTGCAGATTCTTCTATATATCAAAAAGAACAAATTGATAACCTAAGAAAAAGTTTAAGGATATATACATAAACAAAATTCTTTTAAAAATTACCTACAAAACCCTCAGACTTCAGGAGGAAAAAAAAAGCATCAAACGAAGAAACTAAGAAACAAAAAATGAAGGAAACTAAGAAAATGTTTGTTTGAATGATGGGTGGAGAGCGTATAAAGGTGATATTGCAAAAAAAGAAGAGTGCAAAAATGTTTGTTTAAACCAAAATTTTCGTTAATCTGATGGTTACAATTTGTTTATCTATTACTATCAGAAATCAATCAAAATTTAGAATTAGTATATAGAAATTACGTTTTTCTGTTCCATCAAATGAATAATCATTAACATTAATTTTATTTTGTCTTTTTTTGTCTAATTTTTTTTTATCTCAATAAACTTCAATGTATGTAGAGAATGCATGTCTTAATTAAACTCTTAAATTAATTAAGAAAATGGCAATGAGAGATTTTGCAATGCCAAAATATGGGTTAAAACATACTATTTTAATAGTTTGGTCCTTGCCAATATTGAACTCTACAAAAACATGAATTTTCTTTTATTCTCGTATATAGTCATATAGAGTTATAGACATCTATGTCTCTATATCACATAAACTAAATGTGTGAATTATATATGCTTTAACACAATTTTTATTTACGAAAATATCATCTCAATTTTTGTATGTCTCTTTGTCATTTGCTATTACCAAATAAACAGATTAATGTTTACTTAATTAAAAATAATCATTATATACATTTAACGAATTTTCTTAAAAATTATACATTCATGCAAAACAGAAAAATGTGGAAAAGAAATATCACAAGAGTCAAATAATGTAAGGAGGTTAGTGGACCGTACGTAGTTCATTCGTATAACTGAAAAACGGCACACAGTTTACCACAAAATACATAAACCATGAGAAAATGAACAAATTGAAAAAAAGAAAATTAATCATCAGAGCATTCTCATCAATCTCCTTCCAAGAAATTTCTGGCCGGCGATGAACAATCCTCTGATCAAAAACTGTATTAGTATATGTTTGATATATAAAGTCGTCGAGTAGAGGTTTTGAGCAAATCTTTATTGCTTATTACTATTAGCCTGCAAGAAACACACAATAACATCTGCATTAGTATAACTGTATATCATTATCTTCCCCAAGCTATAGTGAGTGAAAGAAACCTTTTTCAGGAATTTTTCATGGATCTTCAACGCTTCTTTACATGCTTTTTTCGCGTCAAGATTACCCGCAATGTCTCCTAGTATCTGCAAACCAACTTAAACTTTGAAGTTCCAGAGTTTGTTTTTTTCTTTTTGGCTTTGAGAGAAACGAGTGAAAAGATATAGAAACAGACCTGAACAACATCGTCTAAGCCTTTAGCCTCCTTCAAGAGACGTTTGTTCTTTGTCTGTAGAACGCTTGCAACCACAAAGACAGCAAGCGTATTGCGATGTTGCTCGTTCTGCCCACTGTTTATGTATTTCCTTTCAAACTTGCCATACCGTTTTAGTAACTTGGGATCGGATGCTGCGTTGTTTCGGTTTTCTAGTTCCTCGTATGTTGCAAACATGGTTGGATTGTACTCCATCGCCCACATCAGCTGCAACCATAATCCAACTCACATTATTCTCATTACCCAAACAGCAGAAAACGCAAAAAAAGAAAGAAGATAATAAACACACAGCAAGATCTTCCGGCTTCGTAAACAATCACAGCAAGTAAAACCAGGAACCAAGAAAAAAAATGCAGAAAGTTTGAATATGAACAGGCAGTGTCATTACCTCCCAAAGGTACAAAGCGTCAAGGAAGGAGAATTCTCTCCTGAAAAGTACCATCAGCATCCGAATAGCAAACAGATACTCCCCACCATCGAGATCCTCTGTCACATTAACACGTTTTAGCACACCAACAAGAAGAGTGTTCGTAATAGCAAAACACTCTTACCTAGATGTTGATGGAGACGAGGATCCACGGTCTTAATGACCTGTGAGAGCACACCCAGCTGAGTCTGGACACCCATTGATGTTGCTGTTGCCCTGAAATTTTCCCTCTGAAATTCAAGAAAAACAATAAACCGTGAATACAACAGTCTGGTAATGACATAAAACATGAGAAGTTATGTCATCGGTTATTAGTTATTACTAGTCTTCGCATTGCACGCTCAAAGCACCAGAAAGCGTCGGCTTCATCATCAAAGAGGATTATCATTGGGGAACATATATCATTCATTCCTACATGAGTAGACAAAGTGGATCAGTTCTGTTTCTTATTTGTTTTCAAAAGATTAATCGTTAACAGCAAGTACACATACCCTGAACATAACCAATATCAAGATTCAACCATGTATATATGGCAAGAACGTCCCATAGTTTTGATTGATTACGATCATTCTCATAAAAGCAGAGATACCGATCTGTTCTAGCAACATCAAGGCCTGAAACAAAATTTCACCATATTAGGTGTACAAGAATATGTAAAATGAGGTTATAAGAAGACAATCAGATATGACTAAACTTATATATGTAATGGCATACCGATCTGGTGTAGTGAGAGCATCCATTGTAGCACTCTCTCATCTGTAACGACATTTTTCACGATCCATCCTTGATTTTCTACAGAAGATTCGTCTATTGGGTTCCCATTTTCTTGAACCACTGCCATTGTGACGTACTTGCCACTACCAATGACAGGAACCATTTTCTTACATTCTTCTTTCCATACACCGTACTGCTCCCTTAGATGATCAATACATTTAAAGTTAGCCATGACGTGATGGCATCTAAAAACTACTTAATGATTGAACATACATGATCAACCAATTCCATAGTACCTTCTGCGATTCCTCAGCCTGTTCCTTTCCTCAAAAGTGCTGTCAGGATCGTAGCACCCTAACAAAAACTCCCAAACAGCGCCCTTGATCGAGGGATGAATTCCCTAACAAAGAAACCAAGTGAACAACAACAACAACAAAAAGGGCATATAGATAGAAACAAGATCAGGACAACAAAGTAGACTCACTCCGCGCTGTATACGTCTAAGCACTTTTTCCATATCCAAATGGCCATCTTCAGTAAACGCAGCGTGCCATCTTCTAGCACTTAGAGTCTTTCCAGCCTGCAAATTACATATCAAGATGAATCATTTCATCAGCTACAAACAAACAAACAAGAGCTATCTTTGAGATATGATAATAAGACCCTAATGTATCATCAGTTCCTCAAGAAATGAACAGGTGATTGAGAAGAAGAATTGTGAAAGAAAAAAAACACGAACCCTTGATTTAAAACGGGTCCTTGGAACATCTGGTTGACATTCAGGTCTAACTGGATAGAAACCTTGCAAATCTTCTCCTCCGGATTTCCACATAAATCCGCAGCAAAACATTCAACCTTCTTCTTCTTCTTCTTGTTCAAACCAAACTTATAGTTTTATAGGCAATCATCCATCTCCCACATAAATCATTCATGAATTCATCAAACCACTATACAATAAATGAAACCCAAAATCAGAATGGAGAAAAGACGAAAACTTTGCAATGACGAAGCTCCCATGGCTCAATAATCAATCAGCATCAGAACATCATCATTATCATTTGGATAATAATCCAGAATCCGATTAGACTCAACAATTTGAAATTATCAACATAATAAAACCAAACACATACAGATTGAGATCCTAAACAGCCGGACTCTCGACGATCTTCAGAGACATGCCCGTCTTCTTCTTCTTCTTCTTCCATTTTTCATCTTTCTATTTCTAGGAGGACTCTTGCCTTTTTAACCGAACCAACCCGAATTTATCAGCTCCGATTCGATTTCGATTTCAAACATTAAACCGATCGGTTTCGATCTTCTTAAACGACGTCGTGCAATCACTTTACATATAATGGGCCTTTTTAATTGTTAGTGGGCTTCTATATGCTTACGTAACTAGTTTTTATCAAAAACCCTAATACTCTCTTCTTCGGCACATAAAGAATTTCTTCGCCGCTCAATTACTTCGAACAGCTTCTCTCAGCCGGCGAAAATGGTGAGAGATGTTCTTCGAATTGTATCCATGAATATTAGTGGTCTTGTTTTGTTGAAAACACTTGATTTTAGGTTTTGTCGTAGCTTCTCTTTGGAATTTGTTATCTTCCTAGTGGCAGATTTATATAGGTTTAACCTCGAGGACTTTGTGTTTGATTGTGAAGGGTTTTAAGAGATTCGTGGAGATTGGGGGAGTGGCGCTCGTTAACTACGGCGAAGATTACGGAAAGCTTGTGGTTATCGTCGATGTAGTCGACCAAAACAGGGTAACTTCATATGCAAGCTCTCTTTTTTTGTTTGGAATATACGTTGTTACAATAGTTATGATGATGCTAGGAATAGAATTTGTATGTTTAGTTTAATATTTGTGATTTGTGGCTGAAGCTAGGAGTCTTTGAAATGGTTTCTGTCTTGTCTAAGTGTTTCTGTTTATCTTGGTTGTTATTAGGCACTTGTGGATGCCCCTGACATGGAGAGAATCCAGATGAATTTGAAGAGATTGTCTCTTACTGACATTGTGATTGATATCAACAGAGTGCCCAAGAAGAAGCATTTGGTTGAGGCAATGGAGAAGGCTGGTGAGTGTTGTTGTAACAATACTTCAATTTCTGAGGTTTTATTGTCTTGTGTTATCTGAGCTCTAAAGTTATATGCAGATGTGAAGAACAAGTGGGAGAAGAGTTCATGGGGTAGGAAACTTATTGTGCAGAAGAGAAGAGCTGCACTCAATGATTTTGACAGGTTCAAGATCATGTTGGCCAAAATCAAGGTTGGTTTATCTCTTTGTAGATTCTTTTTAGTTTCATTTGCATCCATCCATGATTTGTTAGTCAACTCTACTTTGTGCACATACAGATGAGTTTCTACTGGGGTTTTGGTTTCTGTTGCTAGTTGAGTTTAGAAAGAATACTACATTTATAATCTTCTTGGGTTTAGGCTTGTTTAGTTTTAGTTTGGGGTATAGTGTTTATATGATCTTGGTTTGATATTGGTTTGTTTTGGATTGTATTAAGACACATCTTAATGTTATTTAGTAACCTCTAATATATGAATATTGTTTTGCAGAGGGCTGGTGTTGTGAGGCAGGAGCTTGCTAAGCTAAAAAGGGAGACCGCTGCTTGATTTCTTAATTATTATAATCGTTATCATTACCAATTCTTATTTTGGAACTTGTTTTTAGTGCAAATTATGATATCAATTTTGCTGATTGTTAGCTACTATCTAGTGAGTATTTGGCTATAGGGGATTTTTTTTTTTTTTAGTTTTTCTTCCTAAAGTCTTGATATGATTGGCCTGGTCATATTGTATTATTGTTAAACAACCTAGGAATTGAAACATACTTCGAGTATCTTTAGTAGATGTAGTGTTAGTTCTCATATCTTCAAAAAATCTTACAAATGATCTTGTAGACTAAATAGAATCCTAGCGGCCGAATTTGGACATTTGCTTAGTTTGGAGGCCAAATTGTAAATGCAGACCAATCCATAGTATTCTTTACGTGATCTTGCTATAAGTAGTTCTCTGTACTAATTATATTACGTAACAAGATAAAAAAAATCACGTCAACATTGATATTTAAAAAATTAATAATCCAGGGTATATAATTACTAAATCTAAGAGTGGGAGTTATTTCATGCTTCACCAGTAAGTGCCAGAACTAGATAATGCCAGTATAAGCCCATATTACGTATCAACTCAATTATAAAGTCACTAATTTTTTTTGGTATAGAAGGAAGCAACTGAAACAAGAAACCCATGAAAAGAGGATAGAGATATGCTTGTAACAAAAGCAACCATGATGATGATGATGATGATGATGATGATGATGATGATGATGATGATGATGAGTCTGAGCACAAGGAATGAGAATATTCAGGCATAGAAAGAACCAGCAAATAACAAGCTAAGGCCAGTATATGATGAGTCTGAGAGGACAGCACCGTAAACACAGACAACAACTCCCAAGTTCCGGTTTCGATATCATATACCTCTACCCAGTTTGAGGAATCAGCGGCGACATCATCCCAGCACCCTCCAAACACGTATATCTTCTGCCTGTCTATCAAGCATGCCGATGCTCCGCTTCGAGCTATCTTCATGGGCGTAACGCGGCACACTTCGTGATCAGTACAATCGAAAAACGTGACTTCCGATGTGGGTTTGCCGTTCACGAGTCCACCGATGATATAGA
Source organism: Arabidopsis lyrata subsp. lyrata (assembly GCF_000004255.2). Lineage (NCBI taxonomy): Eukaryota > Viridiplantae > Streptophyta > Magnoliopsida > Brassicales > Brassicaceae > Arabidopsis > Arabidopsis lyrata. Next base: position 23,862,555 of record NW_003302553.1, read on the forward strand.
TTCCCCAACCCGTCTCCACGAAACAGGATCCTGCTACCGGGACCGGGGCCGGATACAAGTTCAAATTGACCGGTTTCAGCCGACGTTGCACGGGGTGGAGGACGAACCACCGTGGGCTTGGATCTGGATACGTACATATATAAATCGACGCTCCTCAGAGACCTCAAGGCCCTGATTTCATGGAGCACTGCGACAAACCGGTAACTCCTGGAGACCATCGATAAGGCCACGAGGTCCAATCTCGACAACTTAGGAGCCAGGCAGTACACAAACACATCATCTGGCACCGACCATAACCCACCCACCTCCGTCTCATTCTTCTTCCTCTTCAATTCCAATTGACTACTACATCCCCGAATCACACATCTTCCCTTCATTGATTGATTACCCAAGTGATCAATCAGTTCCCCTTCTCTTCTCGCGCTAGGGCTTTCTGTGAGAGGATCCAGACACAACCTAATTGATATATATATATATCCAGACACAACCTAATTGATATATATATATATATAAGTTTTGAATTAATATATTTTCATATATTTCATCATAAAAATAAAATAGAAAAGTGGGTGGAATATCTCATATATTTTAATATGAATATTTTTATTACAATGACAGGATTTATAGATAAACCTCTGTGTCTAATATTCCTGTTTTCCAAGATTAGATTTATACAAATTACAAGAAAAAATTAAAATTATTACGGCTAATTGGACCAAGTGACGAGGATACTACTAAACCAATTACATGAATTAAAATACGACTTGGAACCCTAAGCGTCACTTCCATTTTACGAACAAACTTGATAATAAACCTCAAAAAGCAAACAAAGATAGAGGAGAAGAAGAGTCTTTTGCATCTCGTAAATTGAATAATGGCACCCAAGCAGCCCGAAAAGTTCGAGAGTCCTCCGATGGCATCGGCATCTGAAGAAGAAGAAGAGTACTCTGGTTCTACTGAAAAAGGATCGGGTTCTTCTGGTGAAGAGTCTGACTCTTCGGATGGATTCGTATCAAAGAAAGAAGCGCATTCCAAGAAGCTGGTGTAGGTTTAGTGAAATTGTATATTATTCATGAATAAGGAGTCCTATATTTATAGGTTACAAAGGAGATATTCTAGAGAATTCTAGAAGATATTCTCTAAAATATACACAAGAAGATATGGAATATTTTCATATATATCTACTACTCTAATATGCCCCCTCAAGATGGAGAACCATTGGTGACTCCAATCTTGACCCGAAGATCTTGAAATCGAGCCCGCGGAAGTGGTTTAGTGAGACCATCGGCTAGTTGATCAATGGAGTTAACATGAACTACTTGTATGACTCCATCTTGAATGAGTTCTCGAACAAAATGATAATCCAATGCAAGATGTTTCATCCGAGAGTGAAACACGGGATTAGCGCACAAGTACGTAGCACCAATGTTGTCACAAAAAACTATCGGAGTCGTCGGGAGTCTAACTCGAAGTTCAGATAATAGCGAGACAATCCACTTGACTTCAGAGGCAGCCTCCGTAACAGCCCTATACTCCGCTTCGGTTGATGATCGAGAGACACCTTTTTGTTTCTTAGAAGACCAAGAAATGGGATGTGATCCTAGATAGACAACGTATGCGCCCGTGGAAGAATAGTTATCTTTATCACCGCCCCAATCTGCATCAGAGTAAGCCTTAAGATCCAAGGAAGCACGAGAAGAAAACCATAGACCATGATCTACTGTACCAGCTAGGTACCGCAACACACGTTTGACAGCGTCCCAGTGAACTGTTGTAGGTTTATGCATAAATTGAGATAGCCTATTAACCGCAAAGCCAATGTCAGGTCTCGTGAGTGCAAGATATTGTAAGCTCCCAACAGCAGCACGATACTCGGTCGGATCCGATAAACTAACCCCATCAGAACCTGTGAGACTCGTCGCAGAAGTCATCGGAGTAGGCACTGGTTTAGCATAAAGCATGTTATACTTGGTGAGAATATCAGTCGTGTACTTCCGTTGATTCAAACGTATGCCGGCAGACGTGCGTGTGACTTCAAGACCGAGAAAGTATGAGAGCTCACCCATGTCCTTGAGCGAGAATCTATGGGAGAGAGCTTGTATAAAGCCATCAATTGCTTTAGCACTATTACCCGTAAGAACAATATCATCAACATACACTAGCATGTATATGAGAACTTCTCCCTTGTGAAAAATGAAAACCGACGCATCCGCCAATGAATTAACAAAGCCATTGCTTAGAAGAAAATCTCTCAACGCATTATACCATGCTCTCGGAGCCTGCTTTAATCCGTATATCGCTTTGTGTAAACGACATACAAAGTGTGGACGGTCTTTGTCAATAAAACCCGGTGGTTGACTCATATATACTTCTTCGTTGAGATTCCCTTGTAAGAATGCATTGTTCACGTCGAGTTGTCGTAAAACCCAATTTTTTCGAGCTGCTAGTCCAAGAACTACACGTATTGTCACATGTTTGATAACCGGACTGAATGTTTCCTGGAAGTCTATGCCTGGTCGTTGATGAAAGCCTTTCGCAACAAGTCGCGCCTTGAATCTATCAACTGTCCCGTCTGGTTTCCTCTTGATAACAAAGATCCATCGATTTCCAACAACATTAGATGCATGACGTGGGTCTACGAGTGTGAACGTACCATTGCGAACAATAGAGTCAAATTCAGCTCCCATAGCATTTCTCCATCTTTCATCTTTCATGGCCTGAACATGAGAAGTCGGTTCTACCTCCGCAAGTGTGACATTATTCACATATTTTTGGTTTGGTTTCCGAATGTTGTTCTTGGCTCTTGTCACCATTGGATGAACATTGGCCGGGACAACTGGGAGAGGATCCGGTTCTTCAACAACATTGTTGTCTTCCACAACATGATCTTCGACTTGCTCAGTTTCTTGATCGGACGTAGTAGCCGGTGAATTGGTGTCATGTGTCGTCTCGGAAGGTGGTAACGTTGGGGAAGGATCCAAACTAGGGGCTGAGCTGGTGATGAGTGGCTCACGATAGACCCGAGCTGTAGACACAGGATGGGAAACAGAAGAAGAAGACTCATGGGAAGTGTTAGACGAAGTTATGAAATTTGGAAAGGGAAATTCATCTTCAAAAAATTCTACATGTCGAGACACAAAAAATTTTGACGATGAAAGATCATAACAAATGTAAGCACTTTGTGTTAGAGAGTATCCAAGAAAAATACATGGAACTGAACGAGGAGAAAGCTTGTGTTGTGAGTAGGGGCGAAGCCATGGATAACAAAGACAACCAAATACACGAAGTCTTGTGTAGTTTGGTTCGGAATGAAATAGAGCTTCATATGGTGAGACATTGGAGAGAATCGGTGTAGGCATTCTGTTGATAAGAAATACCGCGGCAGCAAACGAATAGGACCAGTACTCAAGTGGTAATTTGGCGTGAGATAGCAACGATAAGCCCGTCTCCACAACATGTCTATGTTTTCTCTCCGCAATGCCATTGTGTTCCGGTGTATGTGGTGGTGACGTGAGATGAGAGATTCCATGACTGGCAAGATAGGACCGCAAGCCAATATATTCTCCACCATTATCCGAGTATAACGTGGTGATCTTTGTCTTGAACCGATTCTCAACCAATGCCCTGAAGATAGGAAAAATGGTAGCAACGTGAGATTTTTGTTTGATTGGATAAAGCCATGTATATCTTGTATAGTGATCAACAAAGATAACATAATATTTATATCCATCAATCGAATAAATTGGTGAAGTCCATACGTCAGAAAAAACAATATCAAGTGGAGAATGAGACTTGAGCGATGATTGAGAAAACGGTAGTTTATGACTCTTATTAATAGAACAAGCATTGCAAATTGTTTTGAAAGACATAGGAATCCTAGAACGAGTAGAAATCAACTGAATAATAGAATTTGCTGGATGTCCAAGACGGGCATGCCAAGCGGAATTAGACGTTTTTGAAATTGAAAAAGCTGAAGCAAAAGAAGATCCAGGAGAAATCGTTGGCCACTCATACAACCCTGCATTAGCTCTGCCTTTGATTATTGTTGCCCCCGTGTTGAGATCCTTCACCTGAAAATCATTAGGACACATTTGAACCATAACACCATTAGACCGACATAGCTTATTCACCGAAATAAGATTTTTTTTCATATTTGGTACACAAAGAATATTGTCAAGTAATAAATTCTTTGTAGTTGTAGGAAAAGTAGTAGAACCCGTAGTGGTGATTGGTAAGCCTGCTCCATTACCAACAATTACTTCGTCACCTCCATTGTACGATCCCGTGATGGACATATTACTCATGTCGGTGGCAATGTGGTGTGTCGCTCCACTATCTAAAAGCCAGGGGGCTTGGGAGTAGTTTGTGGAAGCGGTATAGTGAGCTCTTGGTTGCCAATGTTGAGGTGGCATCGGTGGTGACGGAGTCCACGTGTTTTGTGATGGCGGAGACGGATAATACGACGATGGTTGAGACCATTGTGGCGAGTTGAGTTGTCGACAGGTGCGAGCACTGTGACCATGGATGCCACAAATTTGACACTTTCCTTGGTATCCCCGACCTTGTGAGCCACGTCCAGCACCTCTTCCTCTACCATGGTTGTTGTTGTTGTTGAACTTTTGTTGTGCCACGTTTGCAGACGCCGGTGGTGTCGTTGTTGTTGCAGCTGCATAGAGAAGATGATTTTCTCTGTTTAGAAGTTTCTCATGTAACTCCTCAATAGAAATTGGTGTGTCTCTGCCATTGACGAGTTCCACGACCGGGCGATAGTCTTCATCTAGGCCTCTCGTGATATGGTCTAGTAAGTCTTCGTGTGGCATTGGTGAACCAAGAAGCGCTAACTGATCGGCTTTGGTGACAATGTTCTTCATGTAGTCTTGTACGGACTGGTTCCCTTTAGAAACACCTTTGAGTTGTTCTCGAAGTTGGTTGATGTGTCCGCGGGATGGATTGCCAAAGGTCTTGGCAAGGGAAGCCCAGATCTCACGCGTGGTAGTAGTGCGAGCCACCAACGGCTGTACTTGAAGAGAGAGTGTGCCGATGATAGCACTGTAGAGAAGACGATCCTGCCTTGTCCAGCAAGTAAACTTGGGGTTCACAGTTGTGACAGTCCCTGTGGTGATGTGAGAGGGTGGAGTCTGATCGGTTTCACTGATGAAACCCTGCAGCTCATGACCATCTAAGAGGGCTTTGATTTGGAGACGCCATGTGAGATAGTTGATTGATGTCAATTTTGTGATGTTTGACATGTTGATGGAGATAAGAGTCGGGGAAGTACTATCAATATCAAAGATAGGTACTCTATGGGACGTTGATGACGTTGAGGAGACTTCTTCACTCATGATGATCGGAGAAGAAGAACGGCCGGTATGAAGGAGACACTAGGTCTTGGCGGCAGCGGCGTAAGGAAGAAGAAAAGAGAAGAAAAAAAAAAAATTAGGTTTTTTTTTTGTTTAGATGGATGGCTCTGATACCATGTAGGTTTAGTGAAATTGTATATTATTCATGAATAAGGAGTCCTATATTTATAGGTTACAAAGGAGATATTCTAGAGAATTCTAGAAGATATTCTCTAAAATATACACAAGAAGATATGGAATATTTTCATATATATCTACTACTCTAATAGCTGGTGGTTCCTACCAGTGTTGTGAACCAGCCTTCTGGTTCTAAGACGACCACCAAACCAAGTCACGTGGGGACGAAGCGAGTAAGCGAGAAAACAGATGAAGGGAGTAAGAAGAAAATGAAGATGAGCGAGGATGATGTGAAGAACGATGAAAAGCCAAAGCAAAATCTGTTTGTCAGGAAATTCAGCAAAGAGGATGAAATCGTTATCCTTCAAAGTATCATAGATTTCAATACTAGGAGTGAATACCCTAGTGATGCTTTCTATGAGGATGTCAAAAAATCGATTAGTTTTGAAGCTACTACAGATCAGTTAGTTACCAAAATTCGGAATTTGAGGAGAAAATTTGATGAAAAGATTCTCAAGTCCCTTGAAAAGGGAAAGACTGAAGAACTGATTTTTTCTTCGAAAGCTTTTGACCAGAGATGTTTTGATTTATCTAGGAAGATTTGGGGAAGTAACGGGTTTTTGTCTTCGAAATCAAAGACAATGCTCCAAGGACAGCATCTTGGAGGAAAGATCAAGAAGGATGATGAAGACGAAGATCCAAAGAAACATGTCATAAGCACTTTGTCTTTTGGTCAAGAGTTGGTTTCTTTCATTTCGGTTGAGAATCCGACTATGTTGGGAATGGATGAAGCAAAGTGGATTGCAAATTGGGATAAGGTCAAAGATGGACCAGAGAAGAGAGAGTTGGAATTTATTTTGAAGAAGTTGCAGGCTAAGCAAGTGGAGCTTGTTATGATGAGGATTGGGTTTATAAACGACGCAGCTGCTGTGTTATTCAAACAAGACAAGGCATGATCTTCTTCCGGTAAGTAGATGAAAGAGCTGGTGGTATGTTAGTGTAATGTTTTTTACCCTTTTCTTTTTGCTATTTTGCGGCTTTAGTTGTTTTGGTAACATTTTATCGGTGGTTTGGCGTTTAAGTCTTTTGTTGTGTTAGCTTTTCTATCGGATATTTTGTGTTTGCACCTTTTGTTGGATATGCTTGATTGGGTAGAAGACCCCTTCGTTTATGTGAACTGATATTTTATGTTTTTATGATATCTTTGGAATTGCCTTTAAACACATGTAGTTTCTGTTGTTCTAAACACATTAGGAAATAACTTTTGAAAGCCCACACGTTCCATCTGTTGAAAAAGACTCTCACATGGAAAAAGAAGTGAAACAAAATTAAAGGATTATATTAAGTTATTAACACATATATAATTACCACAAAAAATTGCTGTTAGTTTTCCAAAATGATCAAAGGAAAGACATATCCTAGCATTAACTTGCTGTAAGTAAGCTATTGGATGCAATTGTAAGATGCTCTACCATCGTTTTCTTTCATTCTGTATGGTCTTTCTTTTCCCTGAGGACTGCAAATATAAGATGTAAAACTCATCACATAGTTTTGACCTATATCCCCTGTACATGAATCGAAATACGCGAATTTTATTTTGGCAAGCAAAATTATATAATTTTTTTATATATACAGAGCATTTCATTTGAGCAAACTGCATTAGTGCCCTATGCAAAGTGTGTATATGTAGACAGTATACTGCTTCAAGATGGTCCCTTTAACTAAGTAAATGTATCATAAGAGTAGTACCTAAACTACATCAAGATGTATACTCATTCAAATGTGAGTATGGGCTTGAGGCCAATGGTAGCTAAGAGACAAAAGCAGCTAGATAATAAACAAGGATTCGTTATCATGTCCTAACAAGATTCAGGTCATGATCACCAAACAAACACATTCTTCACTGCGTTTGAGTCTGAAAAATCATGCACAAGACCAAGACAATGTACTAACTTTCTTCTGGGGGGAGACTCTTGTCTTTCTGCATGCATGTAATCCTATACATGAAAACTTTTTTAATTTATGCATCTCCACCGTAAGCTCAGGTCTCTCACATCACCAAATTCACATAGCCCATCAGAACCCTTAATTTGTTTAAAGCCCCTAACATATATCACCAACAACACGCAATATTACATGTAAATATGTAGCAAGCATTCAAAACTGCACGCACACTAGCTCGGACACTCCTCGAGTCAATCTTTTTTGGCAAATATGTTCTTTTTGCTTCCTTTTGCATTTTTTGGACTTGGTTGTTGTTAATTCAAATCTATCCTTTTGAAAATCAAGCTAACTTCGATTTGGTACAATTTATGTACTCAGCTCTAAATCTTCAGTATCTTAAAATTATTGATTTATTTATTGAGCAGATACCAATACATTTGATTAGATAGTTTCATCTTATATAATATATATAGCCGTACTAGTTAGGTAGGAGGAGGAATAGGTGTAACTTCAAAACAACAACATCTGACTCCAATACAAATGCCGTAAGTAATGCTTATTCCTTTACAATAACGATCGCAGCCTGCTACTTGTCCCTTACGACACCCATCATCCTCGTAGCATCTCCATTCCGGACGAGGAATTAGCTTTCTTCCATTACCTACATATACATGATTAACAATAATTAATCAATGAGTTAAATCATCATGTAATTCATAATTACAAAAGTGAAGGTATAAATAACAATAAACAATTACCCGGACTTCCATCAGGAGTCATAGGAAGACAATGAACAAAAGATATGATGAAGAGGACAGTAAAACAAAATGCCACTAAAGTTTTGGGGGAAAATCCCATTTTAATGATATTCTCCCAAACTTTTTTTTTAATGAGTTTTTTTTCTTACCAAGACTAATTATATATCTTTATATATAATTAAGAACACAAATATATGTTAAATGTATTTTTCCCTTGTCAATGATGCAAACTAAATACATTTTTTTAATTTATTGTACATTGAAAATTATTTTCTTGCCTTATTAAGTTTCAACATTGGTCAAGTAACATTATTCTTCTATACATAACTAAGTGTGTATTTTTAGCATATTTAGTTAAGTTTTTGAAATATAATATCTAAATATTTCTTATGGTTGTAAATATTCAAAAATTTTGGTATTAATTAATAATCTTCTGCTTCACAACAAAATATGTTAGGTTTTTTCTTTTCCTGGTCAAAGACAATCTATTAATTCATTGCCCTATATATAGATATATTGTACATTGAAATTTATTTTCTCACTTTATTATATTTCAACATTGGTCAAGTAATATTATTATTTTTGTACATAATTAAATATGTATTTTCAGCATATTTAGTTCAGTTTTCGAAATATTATTACATCTAAAAGTTATGATGGTTGTAAATATTCAAAATTATTGGTATGTATTAAATTATTAATTAATAGTCCTTTGCTTCACAACAAAATATCGTTTCATCTGTTATTGTTTTATTAGGGTAGAGCCTTGCTCAAATTTTACAATAGATTTGGTAGACTTTACCAGAGTTTTGGTAGATTTTTGCCGTTATTTTGACAAGACTTTTTTTTTTTGCAAAGCTATAGTATATCTTCTTCAGACAATTGGCAGAGCAATAACAAGACGGTTAGTTGATATTGTCTTTGCAACATCATTTAAGGTTATAGGAAATTAAAAGTAAAAAAAAAATAGTAATTGAAACATATATAGGAGTTGAAATATGTTTTCATGTAGTATATACAAAATAAATATGTTTTTAGTTTTATCTTCAACGCGAATTTTCTTATTTGCAAGCAAAATTATAAACAAGATTATATATCAATACATGTATTTTTATGTCAATTAAGAACCAAACTGCGTCTTGTCCAAAGATATAACAGGAGTGGTCGGTTTGCTACCGCCTAAAACATTGAGACACAACTCAACTCCAACCTTTGACAAATAAAAACCTCTCTTCTCTGTTTTAGCAAGCTTCAGATCCTTCTTGCTTTGGTCTCACTTCAAGTTCTGGTGGTAGAAGTTTCAGAAAGCTTCCCTGAACAACCGGAGGAGCAGGAGGAGGTCGATCACAAGGCGGTCTCGAAGTTGTTTCTGATGAATCTGAGGTCTCCGATGATCCATTATCTATGGGAACAGTTCAAAACACACACAAAACCAATTAAAAACACATTCAAATTCACATGGAAATAGCCAAATGTTGGACCAGCAAAAGAGGTTGTTGCGTACCGAAGAGTGACTTGACCATTGGTCGCGTCGACTTTTTCTTCTTCTTCAACTCCGCTACAAAACATCACTAAAATTAACATTCAAACTAATTGCAATCAAATACAAGAACCAGTGATCTAGTGTGTACCCATTCCAGGAACTTGGTAATCATTAACAATCTCAAAGTTCTTGTACGTATACCCTACGAAGTTTATGTCTTTTGACGACAACATCTGCAGAAGTAAAAGCGGAAACCATTATAAACATAAAAGGAATGTAAGAAGAAAGCAGTTTTGAATCTCTGCAAGCATTTTTGTTCAGAGATAGGGAATATGGTTTTGCCTTCCTCCATGGGCCAGACTTGGATGATGTCTGAGTTTGCGATTCAGACTGCATTTCCAAATAAAACAAAGAATTAATCAATCTGCAACTTTATTCTGTATAGGAATCGATCTTGTTATGCTTCCATCAAATCCAAAAGAAATATGATGGGATAAAAGATTTGTTACCTCGTCAAACTTCTCAAAATTCTGAGTGTCTAAATCGTCATTGACCTCTGGAACAAAAGCTGCATCCATATCGAATATTGTATCCCAATCGACAGTTTCAAACCATGGGTGAGCCTGCAGATGCAGAAAACAAATCATGCATTTTAATTTTCACAGGATTTGGATTATATATATTGAACTCTGATATCATATCTATAATCAAACTACATTCAAAGACGCAGTCACTTAGTTGCGAATATGAGAAACTATTATTCATGCATCCAAAAACAAAAGCTTTTAAAGAAATCAGTACAAGGACACCTTTATTTCATCAGCACCTTTGGAACCAAGCCTACGTCTGACACTGCACAACAGACTGTTAATAAGATCCTTTGCTTCCCTTGACAATATTGCTTCCTCTGGAAACTTCAAATGACTTTTCCAGTTTACTATCTGCAACCAAAATCGGGAACAAGAGTTTGAATGTGATGTCAGTGTCACTGGAAGGTAAAAAGTGTCATTTATGTGACTGTTTTTCTTTGGTTTCCTTGTAGATTTGTTTTCCGACAATTACCTTTCTACAGGTTGACATAGGATCATCTGAATAAAACGGTGGATATCCTACTAGCATTTCGTACATGATTGCTCCAAGAGACCACCTACAGAGCATTTCATTGAGAAAACTGCATTAGCGTCCTATGAAAAGCGCAAATGTAGACAGCGTCACAAAATACTGCTTCAAGATGGTCCCTTTCACTAAGTAATGCATCATAAGAGTAGTCGCTAAAACCCATAAAAATGTATATACTTATTCAAATGTGAGTATGGGCTTGAGGCCAGTGGTAGCTAATAGACAAAAGCAGCTAGAGATAATAAACAAGGATTGGTTAGCATTTCCTAACAAGATCCAGTTCAGGATCACCAAACAAACACATTATTGACTGCGTTTGAGTCTGAAAAATCATGCAAAAGGTGCACAACACCGCAATGTACTAACTTTCTTCCTTTTCAAATTGGCTAAACACATCAAAATATGATGGAGTATGTATGCTCATAGTCTGTGATTATAGCACAAACAAAAAAAGAGTCACAAGTTCTTACCAGTCACACTCCATTCCATAGCCTTTCTTCAACAGAACTTCTGGAGCTATGTAATCTGGTGTGCCAACTGTAGAATAAGCCTGACGTTTTCATCTATTAATAAGACACATACAGAAGGAGAAACTCTATCGAAAATCTCAAAGGTGAATATGAAGCCTTACTAGCGTTCTTCTGTTCCTCTGCCAATGTTCAAGTTGTTCCTGCTGTGTGCGTTTTGGAGCAGTTGATCCAGCCTCTTGCTCCGTAGATCCATTGGAATTGTTTGAAAAATCGTTCTCTCCAATGGCACTGCAGTCCAAAGGTTTACACAATCCAAAATCTGAAAGTCTTAGATGCCCATATCTGTCAAGCAGCAAGTTGTCTGGCTTGATATCCCTACAAAGGCAAAAAGAAGAAGATAAGTTCACCCAAAATGGTAGAGAACAATTAATTAAATTTGTTTGATTTACTCTCACTGAACCTGTGGATGTAGTTGTGCCTGTGGATGGACTCGATGGCGAGAACTGTCTCAGCGACATAGAACTTGGCCTCCTCTTCTGTCAAAGTATCTTTGCGCATCAGCAGAGTCATCATATCCCCACCAGGCAAATACTCCATCACAAGGTAAAGATGGTCATCATCTTGAAATGAACAGTAGAGCTTCACTATGTAGTTACTGTCCACTTCCGCAAGTAAGTTCCTCTCTGCTCTCACATGTTCAACCTTGAAAAAAACATGAGTTATGAAGTCAAAAGATGATTGATTCACAGAAAAGACCATCAAGTAGCAATAGATAGGGAAGTCGCACCTGGCCTCTGCGAAGCATCTCCGCCTTCTTGAGCTTTTTCATTGCATAAACTTGACCTGTCGTCTTTTCTCTACAAACTCTAACCTAGAGAAACAACAACAAACAACATATCCTTTTAACAACCAAAGAAATTTGTGTTCCCACGCAGATGGAGTCAAGAAAACATACCTCCCCAAAAGCACCTTTCCCAATCATTGTAAGCAAATCAAAATCAGCAACACCTAACTTATGGCGTTGAAGGCGCATATACTCTGTCTCCTTCTTCTCCAGAAACTTGAGAAGATTGTTTTGATCTTCTTCAGAGACATCAGCATCCGCCAGCTTCTGCTCTAGCATGCTTCGCCTGTTTAAGCAAAAGAAAGCACACAATCACGCAACTAATCAAGAATCTACATTTTGGTAGAGAAACAAAATAAAGAGAATACCTTTCTTTCCTCTCTTGTAGAATCTTCATCTGTTCTTTGTAATGATTCTCAATGTACTGCTTAGCTGCTGCAACTTTCTGTTTGGTAGTGTTTGAAACAGCTTCTTCATCAGTTTCGACGTTGTGCTCATCGGCAGAGCCATTACTTCCACCACCACCTGAAGCACCCTTATATCTGGATCCTCCACGCATCTGCCTCTTCTGAAACCAACCTTTTGCAGAATCCATTACTCTTCAACACCCAACACAGATTTAAAAACTCAAATTTCAGTGATGATTCATCATCTTCTCATCAACCAATCGTTCTGCATAACAAACAATAATTTCGAAATCAACACACATCATCACTATAATCAAAACATCACCATACGAATTGGAATCATCTGAGAAACAAAGGATCAAAAACACATTACGATCTTTGAAAATTTCAATAACAACCTTAACGTGACAGATTCAAAGCGAAGCAGGAAAAAAAAAACAAAAGTCAGGAAAGGAGAAAGAGAAGAAAAGAGGAATTGAATGAGCGTGAAAGTCTCTCGAGCCTAGCACCTATTTCGCATGAATCTTATGGTATATACCATTTAATCAGATAAGCTTGTATAATATATATATATATATATATATATATATATATATATATATATATATATATATAGATTGGTGCATTTTACAATGTTGATCAAGAAAGGATCAATGTCTACCTTGTTCTCACCGTGATTTTCTCTTATGCTTTCATGCAGACTTTTTCTTCATTTTTTTTTTGTTGGTTTTATATTTTTATAGAAAAATCAAGTTTAATAATATGTTTGGATTTTTTAATAACTAATATATCTTTTACTACTCGCATATTTGATTCAAAAGTCTACAAAATCAATAATATTTTGTTTAAGAAAAGAAACATCCCTCATTTCCAATTTGTAAAGACCATTATAACCCTGAGTCGTTGCAACAACCATTTAACTGACTCCACGTGATTCTCACGTGATGAATACAAAACCCTCTAACTAAATCAAAAGGTTGCAACACTAGTCTTTGTTCATCAAGCTGAAGAATCACGGCCCCAACAACTATAAACAAACAAACATATGAAAACAATCAAACATAGACGACAAAGCTAAAGAAACATTACCCTTCAAAGTCATTTACGTCATTAAAATGTTGCATGCATATACTAGTTGCTGGAACAAAATATCGTGGAGAGTTTGAAGAGAGATTAAAGAAGCTTATGGAGGAAATAAGACAGAGCGACGAGATAATCTTATTTATCGATGAAGTGCATACTTTGATTGGGGCTGGAGCAGCGGAATGTAATTTAACCTTATCAAGCATACACAAAACCCTCATTGGCTTTTACAATCAACAACAACCTCAAAATGTCAAACGAATCAGATAAAAAACCTCATTAATCCGGGTAGCTATGATTCAGATGGTCTGATCACTGGGAAAGGAGGCAATCTCAGCACAGCTTCTTCTGTCTCCATTGGATCCGATCTCAGAATCTAATAAAAAAAAATGTTACAAACTGCATTAAGATTCACCAAATCATTCAAGATAACATGTATTGAGAAAATAAACGTAAGAAGAGGCATTGGACTCCAGATGTTACATCAACACTTGAAACAATTGGCACAAAACAGTACAACCCGCACAAGAAAGAACTCAGAATTTCATTATGGAAAAACATCGACACCGGTGGAAAATGATCCTCTTTGTAACTAGAATGTATTCAAATGGAAGTTGCTAATGGCTTCTAAATGAAGTGAGCTTCACCAATTGGCTTTGAAATTCTACTTCAAATCCGAATGAAAATTGGCTCTTTTACTACAAAAACAAAAATTTGTGTTTAATCTGAAGCTCTAAGTTCTATGGCTTTCTAAATGAACAAATGATTCATGATCTGTTCTTATTCTTGATGATCTCTTTGTGCTCTTTCTATCTACATATTCACATTCTTCAATGAATCATTTAACTTTCACATTCCAGATAACACTCAGTTAACAAAACCGAAAACCAAAGGCATAAATCGAAAATTGAAATCGAAATTAGTGATCTTTAGCTCATATATCATCGTTAAGGACATCGAAAATACACAATGTACGGAGAACAGAGAAAGAGAGAGATCCTTACAGGGTCCTGAAGAACAGGTTTGGTGTCATCAACGGCAGGTCTGAAAGGAGGTTTCTGAGTTTTAACAGTTTCGTTCGATCTCGCCGGAGTCTCTGTAGATTTCTTCATCGTTTTCTCTTTCGCGCCGGAGAATCGAATCTCGGAAATTTACCTTTAGGGTTTGAGTGAGTGAGAATCACCGTGGTGACGTGCAATAGTTGGGCTTATAATACAGTAGGCCCATATTGGGCTTACATCAAAAAAGCCCATTTTGTTTTTTCGTGGAGAACTTTATATACACATTGACGAGGGTCGCCGTAAAACCTCTGCTTCTTCTGCTCCAGAAAAACCCTAATCAGCTTCTTGTCTCCAAAAAATTCAAAACCAAGTAACATCTCTGAGGTACGATCTTGTTCTATGAATCCTAATCAGCTCTGTTACTTTTGTTTTCTCTTTTCGTCAGCTCTAACTTAAAGACTATCTCTACAGTGCTATATCAACGACGATGTATCTTCAGTGCTATATCAACGAGAAGGGTGACAAGGTTTACACCACTAAGGTACCTTTACTTTTGCTCATCTCTTCTTCTTTTCTTCAGTATTCTTAATTCGTTAGTTTATAACTTTGTTCATGTGTTTCTACGA
Organism: Arabidopsis lyrata subsp. lyrata; assembly: GCF_000004255.2. Classification (NCBI taxonomy): domain Eukaryota; kingdom Viridiplantae; phylum Streptophyta; class Magnoliopsida; order Brassicales; family Brassicaceae; genus Arabidopsis; species Arabidopsis lyrata. The sequence goes on from NW_003302553.1 coordinate 23,877,767, forward strand.
TTCGGAAATAAATCTCTGTTTTTGTTCATGAGCAAAAAGTTACAGACTTTATTATAGGTAGTTTCATATACATGTCTATAGTTGTTAAAGGTTAAAAATTTCGTTGATACACATGAAGCTTTGTTTTGTTTGCTTAATCTTAAAATTTGTTGTTTGATTTATCTTAAGCTAGGAAGATAGAAGTTCTTTCGGGCACATTGAGTTTGGTTTTGCTTGTTTAATCTTCATTTTAGCAGATATATAAGTTCTTTCATACACATTGAGCTTGGTTTTGTTTGACTTGTTATTACTAAATTTCCATGTTTTAATCTCTTGTAAAGGTTCACAAAAGCATACTTGTTGATACTTTTTCTATGAGTTTGGTTTTGGTTATGGACTCTCTGAAAACTCTGCTCACTGTTTCCATTTACAAATTGTGTTGTTACTTTGTGCTTACACATGTATCAAACTCATTGTGCAGAAGGAATCACCACTAGGTCTAGCCACTGAATCTGCCCATCCAGGTGAGTCTTGACTTAGAGACCATTTTGTGTTGTTGTAGTTTGATTCAGCAAAGAAATAAACCATTAAATCTTTTGTGCTATTTGCAGCCCGGTTCTCCCCTGATGATAAATACTCAAAGCAGAGAGTATTGTTGAAGAAGCGATTTGGTCTCTTACCGACCCAGAACGCACCTGTCAAGTACTGATGAAAGCTAAGAAGCAAATCACTTGCTTTGTGTTGGTTTTGATTTTCTTTTTTAATTTGCTATGTTGTCTCTTAATGAAATGTCGACTTAAACCTTCTTTGTAATGGCGCAAGTAATGGAATCATAATGTCTTCAAATAGTATGAGTTAAGACCAATTTTTACCTATCCTCGTCAAGCCTGACACTTAAAAGATTGATTTACATCAAGAATTTGAGAGTGCCCATTTATGATCAGGAATATTCAAAAATCTTAAGAGGATATATAAAGTATACTACTGGCGCAAGTAAGAAACTAAAAACAGAGAATCACAGACAGTAACCAGAGATCAGCAACACACACAAAATTTACACTAGAAAAAAATACCAACGAAAAATGAAGTTTTGGGCCTTTTGGTCCTTTTGTTCAAGGCCCATGAAAATTGTCCGTTTGTCGATAAAATTCATTTTCACAGTTTGTTTGTTTTCTGCGAGAAAGAAAAAAAAAATGAAGAAAAGAACAAATCCGGAATCGTCCGCCTCTAAAGCAAAGAAACGCCGGCGAGAGGAAGAAGATGAAGAAGAAGTGGGTTGTAGTCACACTGCAATTGAAGATCAATGTCTTCCTCTGGGTAAGTTTTGAATCTTTTGTAATTGGGAGAGATTGAAGCTCTAATTCAAAATTGGTTCGTATCAGAGGATGATCTCACCTTTAGCGACACTTGTGTGGCACTACGAATGATGAGAGCTCAGTTTCCTCGTATTGATCAGGTTCCATTCTATTCGAATCGATTTGACTAAATTGGACACTCTGAAAATTAGTTAAACACCTTAAAAGTATCTCCTTTTTCTTCTTTGTTTTGTCAATTTCTTTGTACGTTGATGTATTCTTATAGCTGTTTCGTCTCCTGCCTCTACTCATCTGTTTCAGGCTTCGACCCCACCCTTCATATTACAGTCGCAGTTATACAGTAGTGTCAATGATAGAACCCAAGTCGATAGAGAATTAGAGGTATACTTTCTGTTCTTGACAACAAGTTTAGTAAACAGGGTTTCTGTTTTTGCAATTCCTTTATATAGGTGTGGTTTTGATTTGAAATATGAAACCTTTAGAAAAATGAAATGTGCATCGAACAAATGAAATTATAACCGCTGCATTGTATCTCTAAGGTGTTTCTTAGTAAGTTTAGAACCCTCTGCATTTGCGTTTGTATCGTAATTGCGGTTTTATTGGTTGAACTAGTTTGGTGCTATTGCTATTTCTATATTTGCTTGTCGAATGTTTGTATTTTGGGTTCTATCAAATTTCCCATCTTTTATCATCTCTATTGGGCTTCCTAGGGTTCTTTGGATTGATCAATTTGAATTTGGTGCAGTGTTTACGAAGGGAGAAAGTTGTTCGTGTTTTCAAACTCAACACTGGACAAGATGATCATGCAATTATCTTTTTGGATGACTATCTTAACCAGGTTGGTATTTTGCTGCATTTCAAGAGGCTTTGGTGTTGTTCATGTGTTAGCTTTAGTTTTTTGGAACGGTCTCATGAATAGTTTTGATTTCTTACTATTGGTATTCTTCCAATTTTTAGCTAATCAAATATATGTGAACAACATTTAAAAACGACAATCCTCATTCTTTTTATAATCCATATGTTAGGTAGATCGAATAGTGAAGAGGATGGAAGAGAAGAGACAGAGTGATCTTGAAGTTTTTAAGTGGTTCAAAGGGCATGTCCTTGATTCAAAACTTGAACCCAGTATTGGACATCATGAGCTAGTACGTCACTTAATCTTTTTGCTCTCTACTAATCAGTTTCTGTCTACATGAGTTTAGAATTTTCACAAGCTATCAATATTTATCTGCAGTTTTCGCTGTTGTCATTGGGCGGAAAGGTGAAAGATGCACACATCACTCTCTTAATTAACGCAGGCCTTCTCGTAAGTAAACAGTTCTACCCTACTTATCTGCTGCTCCACGTATCTCATTCCCTCTTTTAACTAGAAATAATTTTATCTCAGACACGCCAACTTATTGATCCAGACATGTACTGGTTTGCAATTCCAAGTATCGGTAAACTGTGGAAGGGTCTATTGCAGGTACCTCTATATATACTTTTATCAATTTCCTCCCCCAAGTGATTTCCTTATAACCTTTGCTTGCCCTCAATCCAACAATCAGGGAAGGAACGAACTCCTCTCATTGTTAAAGCGCAAGCGACATAAAGAGATGTTCTTGGCAGAGCTTGAAAAGAAACGGCTCCGGTTCTCTCCTCTGGATGTGAGATTTCACATACGTGATCTCATTGGCTCCGGTCACCTGAAAACTGTTCAGACAACTTCTGGGCTGATCGTTCGGATTTCAAAGGACTAAAATGCCAGTGCGGGTTTCTCATCAAATGGGCAATTTAATTATCAGGTGACCTTTTCACAAAAGTATACACATCCATAATTTTATTAGTATCTCTCTTGTTACTACGAGCAATATGTAATAGATAGGATTTACAAGAATGATTACAGACTCGAGCTAAAAGCCAAAGACAAGAATTTTGTACAGAATAGTTGTAATTGGTCTATTTATACACAGAAGAATTATTACTTATAATGTCTTGATACATTGTGTTGATGATGGGTACTACAAGTTGCGTGAAGCGAGAATCTCTGCTTTTACTCTAGTGATGAACTCTTCGGCTCTTTGGTCTATTCCCTTCTCCGGAAACAATTCCTCCTTCGGCTTCCACTGCTTTGCTGGAATCCAATTGGATACAGCCATAGGTTCCCTGAAGAGCTTATCAACGTAGACAACAGCTTTGCGTTTCTTCTTGAACAAACAACCTCTCTTTAGACGGGTGAAAAAAACACGGGAATCTCTGTCTCGAAGCTTCTTCCCGGATGTGTGGCTTGAACGAAAGAAATGTTTGTCCGAAGTTGCTGCACTGTACTTGGTGTGGTGTTTAGTTTTGGATCTCCGGAGTTTATGGAAGCTGGCGGTGAAGCTTTTCCAAGCTCTTTTAGCAGGTAAAAGCCTAATTCTCAGGCAAGACATGACTCTTAAGATTGTTGAGATTGAGAGAGTGAAGAGAGATGAGAAAAACTTGGTGGATAACGCAAAGGGAGATAAGCAGAGGATTATATAGAAGTTTGTGTTCAGCTTAGATCGGACGCAAGACTAGACAAAAGCAGCCAACAGTATTCCTTCTTCTTGCTTAATCTCTACGCTGCTTCCTAAAACCTAATCTCTTCAGTATAAATAATCATATTTGTTTTTATGAGTTTGCCCTTAAAAAGTTTTATGTTTTTAGAAATTAAAGAATCATATCTATTAGAGAGGCTTAGCTTCTATGATTAGGTTAAAAGATTAATAAAAAGATTTAAATGAGAGCTTGAACACCATTTCTACGCATCTCTCTGAGCCTCCAAATGGGATAAATAGCATCTTCCCCAAACTCTGTTGCCTCCACTTGTTGCATTGCCCATTCGTGGTACACCGTGTGTATCGTGTCCTAAATCCAACACAACAACAACAACGACAACAAATTCTTTAAGCACTTAGGCATTGCACATATGTTTTGGGGATTGATTTATGATTTTGATTCACAGTTTCCTTTTTTACCTGGCCTCCTTCTTGGATTTCTCCATTCTCGTCGCGCACGCAGTAGATTTCTTGCGTTTGGAACTGACATCAAAGATGACAACTCCATCAGATCCAATTCTTAGCTAAAGAATAACCTCACAAGAAAAGATAAAGATCATTACCTTGGCGATGATTATTGGGGAATCTCCCATCATCTTTGTCACTGAAACTCGAACGTCAGATATATGCAGAAGCTGCAACATCAAAATGAAGCAACTTACTCATGGATTTACATGACTTCATGAGAACAAGAATCCCCTACGAAAACCTTACCTTGTTATCGAAAAAGAAACCATGAGTTTGGTAAGCTGTGAGTTCTGCGGTGCACCGTTCAATCACTTCCTTGCTGCAATACTTCTTCAAGGTCTCAACATCTCCCTACACAGAGATTTAAATTTACTTAGAAGCAACAAAAACGAGGATAAGAGGAGATGATCTATTTCAAAACTGAGATTCACCTCACTGTATGCATTCAAGACTGGTCTGATGACTTCCTCAATTTCTGCAGCAAAGTCTGGCAAGGAGAACGATCTAACCATGAAAGAGATAAGAATATTATTATAACCAGAGGCACATCTTCAAACCAATAAATAAGCATCTATACAACTTACGGATCTCGGTTGCGTATCTCTTTGTAAGTTGATGCAGAATCTGTTTCCTTCAAGAACATCTCATTCATACTGCCAAAACAAAAGAATGCACATGTAAGAGAGAAAAAAATAAGTTACATTTTAAGGAATATAGTAAGGGAGCATTTAGAGCATACTCCTGAATCTTGTGAACAATCGGATTATCACTGGTTTCCCATATTTCCCTCACATCTTCTGCAATCTGCTTGGAGAAGTATCAGCAAAGAGAGTAATGCAAGATAAGATGATTGAACAAAATGAGTAAAGAGAATATGTTTGTTACCTCTTGGCTCTTGTTGACAACAGGCTCACTCATCCTGCTTAGACGTTTGAATACAGGAGAGCCTTGCATCTAAAGCAAATTTAAGGAAAACACTCAACAAGGGCCTTTAAAACATGGCATAAGTGGAAAAGACAGAGATGGCTACTTACCTTTTCTTTAAAGGATTCCCACTTTTGTTGCCACTTAGACTGTTTTGTTGGCGTAACAACCATCTCCGTTCTCATACTTCTCTCACCTGTGAATGGCGGGGGAGGTGTATATTCCAGGAACTTCTTTCTTGATGGGTTTCCACGCAACTCATCTTTCACAATGTCAAGTGCCTTCTTTACTATGTCAAAGGGTTTGGCTTCCTTCAGCTTGTAAAACGCCTCGGATACCTTTGGCGAAGAAAGACTTGACTTGAATTTTGCAAAAAATGTATGTAGTTCCTCCGTAGAACCTGATTGCTGATGCTGCTGTTTTTCTCCTTGAGAGGTTCTTGTGCCTGATGAACTTGCTGACTCTGCACTCTCCTCCTTCCCGAGCTTGAATGACTCCTTGACCTCTTCAGTGGCTGCTGAGAGCTTGTCTTTCACACTAGAAGAGACCTGCACCGTCAAAGCTGTTTTGTAAGGGACGATTGTTAGCCTTTTACAATGTACAAAGTTGGCTACTCATACACATAACAATTGAGTTAAAAGTGCACTAAAGCAATTTTCATCAGTAAAACTATTTAGTAACCAAAACTAATCTACAAAACAAAGCGAAGACAGATAGCGAGGCTCGTGTACTAGAACCATACCTTTTTCGGCGCAGATTCAGCCTCAGTCCACACACCATCAACTTGCTTGTACAGCTGATCAGTCGTTTGTTTCGTTCTGCATTAGCCATCTCATTCATAAGCTTCCTTTTGACATACAATGTATTATCCCTAAGTAAAGTTCAATTACAAATGTTTAAATTACCTAACTTTCAGGTCCTCTTTTACACCTTTAAACTCTTCTGCTCTTTCCTTAAACTCCTTCACTGTTCTTTGAAATTCAGGATTGCTGCAACAACAAAAACATCAACAAGGTTTAAAAGAAATTGAACTAAGAACATCATCAACTAATACAACGGTTCTGTTCTTCACTGGTTCTAGCATACATAACATTACCTATCAGCTTCTCCTCTAATATTCTTCGAGAACTCGCTGAAAACACTGAACCGGCGATGACTCGAATACCCAATAGCGGGAAGAAACTCTGATCTTGTGTTTCCTCTCTAAATAAAATACAGAATTACCAAATCAATCAACCAATTTGATGATCCTAATCACAAATTCACTACAAGAAAAAGAAACAAAATATTCACCAGAACTCGTTGGTGGAATAGTTGACGTAAAAGAGGCTGCTTTGTGATCAGTAAATCTCGAATTATCTTTCTAGTCGCCATTAGAACAATCTTCTTCGTAGTGAATTGTACAACAAGATTTGAAGAAACAGAGGCTGGCAGGCTGCTCTCGAGAAAGAATCACAGGGGATGATTTAGATTGAGACTAATATACACAACAACATATCTCTAGTTCTATCGTTTGGAAGAAAATGGAAAGTTCAAAAAATTACTTGACGAACAAACCAAAGAAGACGGGATTAGATTTCTAGTTTTGCCTTAAGCCCTAGAGAGATACGAGGTTTCTCTGTCCGTAGTCCGTACCATATTTTAGAGATTTGTTTGGAAACACGGATATACATATCCCTAATCGGGTTAATAAACAAACACGAGAGTATATAAGAAGAGTCGTTTCCAAACACTACAAAACACTCATGGTCTCTGTTTAATTTGGGCCTCTTAGCTTTTGTAAAAACGTAGGCCCATCATCTAGTAGCAAACTTGGGTACACGACAAAAAGCTTAAATTCAAACCTAAAGACGACAAAAGTAACTAGATTCTCAGTGTTTTTTTAGTCACAAGCCACGTTAGCGACGGCGAACTTTTCGGCTTGCCGGCGAGCAGCCGGCTCCGAAACCATGGCTTGAATCAGCATCGTCTTCACTTCCCATGGTGCATAAGAGAAACTTCTTCTGGCGTAAGAATTGACAAGAGCTGCGATCCCCTGTTTCAGCAACGCACCGTACGCGTTACCTTCTTCGTCATTCCTAGCCGTTGATTCCACTAGCGTTAGATCAGATCTCCACCGTTCTTTTGCTACCATCACTCCGAATATCTTCTCTACCGTTGATCTCTCCGGTACCATCCTCGGCCATGCTTCCCTCTGGCTGCTCCAATACCTGAAACCAAACGCAAAAAACACTAGCGAGTTAGATCTGACTCAGCTAAAGATTTAAAGAAAAGATTGATTGATTACTGCGGCGTGCATCGTCCTCTGTGTCTGGTGTAGACGAAACCAGGTCTTGTCGCCGATAAAGCTCCGGCGAAGAAGCAGAGGAGGAAGAAAGTGACTAGAACGATTCGACTCGGAGAACAAAGTGAGTCCATGATATGCCTAGAAAAGCATTAATCAGCCCTTTGTCTTGGTACTCTTGGGTCTTCTTTAGCCTTCTTCGTTAAATCGCTCTCAAGAATCTGAGTTTGCTTGAGTTATCGGTCTCCTCAATTTGTCTATTGCTACCTCGGAAAAAGAGACACACACTTTGACGGTTTTACCCTTAGAATTCAAATTAACGAGATCTTTCTGTCAAATTCGATAGAGTGAATACATAATTATTAGGGGGTATAAACGTCATTTTAAGAAACGCACATGAGTTTGTCTGAATCTGCTGCTATAAAAGCTTTGATTTTTTTTTTTGCATGCCGTCGTCAGTCCTCACGTGACTATGCATGCTCCGCACCATGTGCCCACAAGAGGTCCGATCGATCTTAATCCTAAACCATGTACTGTACAACGCTGTCCCTAATTTGTAATAAGAGAAGTCACAAAATTCAAAAAAAGTTTCTTTAGTCGATTATTATGATTCGAACTTTGCTTACAGCAGTTTTGGTTAATTTTTCATGTTTTTGATGGGCCTTTTGTAAAATTGTTCCAAACCAATGTCATGTAGAGCAGTTTCGTTGTTAATATGAGCCCCACGATGCCTATCAATGCCAGACTATATACACGTATCCACATCATTTTAAATTCATAAAAATGTAACGATATACATGAATCATGTGTAATGTAACTGGTGATTGGTGAACCATGAGTTTGTATATTTTATACTATATATATATATATATATATATATATATATATATATATTGCTCCACAAATCTCTCATTGGATGTGGGATATAAATATAATTATAACATATATATATAAATACTATTTTGTCAACCTTCTTAGTGTTTTGCATTTCTTAATTATAAACATTATCGTAAAATGTAGACTAAGTTGTTAAAAACAATGGTTGCACTTCCATTTCGCAAGTCACGCATACATGTCATCTTAAATCTCTCCGTAACTCTTTATATATATACCTAAAGGCTTAACGCTAGCACAAGCACAACACAAAGAGGAAAAAACAAATTTGGAGCCATGTCTTCATCAATATTCTCTTCTGTTGTCCTCTTCTTCTTCCTTTTCACCATCCCATACATTCAAAGCCAACCCATTGCTCCAGCTCCGACCACCGAAACAAGTCCCATCAATCTCACAGCGATTCTTGAAACTGGTCACCAATTTACTACATTAATACGACTCCTCAACACAACTCAAGTGGGGTTTCAGGTAAGTGTTCAACTCAATAGCTCTGATCAAGGGATGACTATATTTGCACCAACAGATAACGCATTCAACAACCTTAAACCCGGAACTTTAAACAGTCTCACATATCAACAACAAATCCAGCTCATGCTCTACCATATCATTCCAAAATACTACTCTCTGAGCGATCTTCTATTAGCAAGTAATCCCATTAGAACTCAGGCTACGGGATATGAAGGAGGCGTTTTTGGATTAAATTTTACAGGACAAGCACAAAGCAACCAAGTGAATGTTTCGACGGGTGTTGTTGAGACTCGGATCAATAATGCATTAAGACAACAGTTTCCACTAGCAGTTTACGTGGTGGACAGTGTGTTGTTACCCGAAGAGTTGTTCGGAACAAAGACCACTCCCACCGGAGCTCCGGCCCCGAAATCCACAACTTCATCGTCTGATGCCGATTCTCCAGCTGGTGATGATGAGCACAAATCTGCCGGATCAAGCATGAAGAAGACAAGTCTACGGATTGTTCTTGGCTTTGCATTGTTTTGTTGTTCGGTTATATATATTTCTTGAACCTTAACTAAAAGCGGGGAAACGTTCCCAAGTAACTACCATTTAATTTAATTTGTTTGCATGACTGATTTGATTCATCTATGTTTTGGAATTTCTGCTTTGTAATCTTCTTATTTATTCTATAAAATAAATATACTTCCTTTATTACATATTTACATGTATTCTTAAATTAAATGATGACTATTGATTTTGACGTTTAATTATTGTCCTTGATGTAGTTATACATTGTCGACCCCTAAAAAGGCTTCAAATATTTGTTTCGTTTATAGTATACTAGATCATGACCCGCACGTACGTGCGGGGTTTTATATTATTTAAAAAGTTCTAACAAATTTTAATTCAATATAAATTATTTCGTTGTTTTTATGATATATATTTTAGTGTATTAGATTTAGATTCACACGTACGTGTAGAGATATTTTTTATAGAAATTGTTATATAGATTTTAAAAATATAAAATATTTTGTTGTGTTAGTGAACTTTATAATAGTACAAATAATATAAAATTAGAGCAATAAACGAAATTCAGTTGCGTTAGTGCATAACTATATTTTAAGATCCGGACCTACACGTACGTGCGAAATTATATTTAAGATAAAACTAAGATATAATTTAGTTGCAAAAGTTAAATGATGTTACTTTTTTTATTTTCTAAACTAATCAAAACATTTCTAATAGTTTGATTATATGTGTTAAATAGGATATAGATTCCGTTTGAGTTTGGTTATTTCATGTATATTAGTTAGGCGTAACTATTTTAGAACGGGAAACATATTCCGTCATATATCTGTCATAAATTCTTGGTCCCATAACCCGTCTTGTATACGTGAAATAAAAATATGACAGTCCAGTATCCGGCATAAATAGAATATGTGTAACTGAAAATGTACGTACATGGTTATGTATGTAAACAAATCTATTTTATATAGTGCTTATAACCTGAACTCATACCAGTTGGGTATTTAGTTTGAATTTTAATTTATGTCCCCCTCTCATCCCGTCTCGTAATTCCTATTCTCATTTCATTCCATTAAAATCATGTTCCAAATTCTTATTTGCGTACTTTTAAATACCATACAATACATACTGTGAGTTTTGTAGATTAATATATATGCTGCTAAAGTTACAAATATATTTTAACAAATTTATTAATGTTTTTTTCCTTAGCTAAATTTTGCATATTCTTCTTTTTATTGTTTAATCATAATTAATTTGATTTTTGGACTAAAAATAAAAATTTGAGATACATCTTTAAAAGGGATATGCTATTGCTGCATAATTTGAATTCAAAATATATAATTAGTTTACATTATTTGAAAACTGTGTGCAATATATTAGGGATTTATTTAAGGAAGATCCGGTTGAAAAGCAAAAAATAAAACGCAAAATAATTTAAAATTTAATATATACAATAGATTGTTAGATATTTATCAAACTTGCTTTAAACGAAAGCTATAATGATAATTACTTTAAATTTATTATTATTTGAGTTTATTTCATCATAAATATAAAGAGTTGTTAATACCTAATATCGTATTTTAGAAATTGTGAAATAAAATTTTTTTTATATTTTAAAATTTGTGAAAATATTATAACAAAATTGAATCTTAAAATATTTGTATTTAATTTTCTTACACAATTTTAAATTTAATTTTAAATTCCTCCATTGATAAATCTTTTAAATGATAGTGTTTTTAATTTTGAATTAAAATGATATTATTTTTCTTTTTATTTTTGATATAGAATAGTCTATTAAAATTTGTTTTATTTTTGAATTAAAATCTTAGTTGGATATCAAATCTTATTTTTTCAATTCCTATTGGTTAACAATTTTTTAAAAATTAATTTCAAATTTTCGTTTATAATTAATAAGAGAGAGAAAATTAGTTTATTTTTTTTGGAAATTAATAATTATTTAAAAGAATTAAACTATTTTTTGTTTAAATATTTTAATTTTGTGATTACTATTGTACCCTTAATGAGGTTATTTAAAAACACTAAAAACCAATGTCATTTTTTGTAATTCTTTACCCTTTATAAGGTTATTTATTATCCAATGCTTCCCAATTAATAATATAGATGATAACAGCTTAGCTCTTGGTTTTTTTTTAACCTTGTTGATTACTAAACCAGAGTGAGTTTATCAACAAAAATAACCACAACTAACGATTATTTTTGGTTAAATACTCTTAGTCTCTTACCATACTTTTAAGAGCCTTTGCAACGAAAATATGGTTTTTGAAGTTACACTTTTGTAAGTGATAATAATCTACAGTCTATTAATCAAAAAGAAATTTTCACGTTTGTCAAATTGAAATATGGGAATTGTGGATTGACTAATGGGCTTGACTAAAAAAGTTGGGCCCAAAGATCTCTAGTAAGAGAAACTGCATGATCGACCAAAGATTCAACAAAATCCTGATTGCTGAGCTTTAAACCCTAACCCCTCTCTTCTTCTCTCTTCTCCTCGCCATTTCCAGAATTTTCAGGTACTTCCTCTCACCATTTTCCATATAGATCGGATTCTGAGTTTAAGCGAGTAAAGCTACATATTCTTCGGCTCCAGTTATGTGATTCTAAGTTTCTGTTTTGTTTCAGCTAATTTTGCAGATCATTTTTGTTTCTTTATCATCGATCCAATTTTTCCTTGGGTCTAATTTACAAAAGCCTTCGATTTTGATTTTGGTTTGCAAATCTGCAGGTGTTTGTGAAAACGATGAATTTTAAGAATGTCAAAGTTCCCAAAGGTCCTGGTGGTGGTGTTATAGCTGCGGTGGTTATTGGTGGGCTCGGTCTTTACGGCGCTACACACTCTCTCTACAATGTCGATGGAGGTCATCGAGCCATCGTCTTTAACCGGCTTGTTGGTATCAAAGACAAGGTTAGTCCCCCTGCAAAAAATTGGTTTCTTTTGAATCTGTAAATTGACAATGAATCTTGTGTTTGTGAAATCTACCTCAAGTTAGGTTAGGCTTAGCATTAATAGTGAATCTTGTGGTTGTGACATCTAGCTCAAGTTAGGTTAGGCTTAGCGTTTGTAGTGAATCTTGTGTTTGCGGCACCTAGCTTAAGTAAACAAGGTTGATTTGTTGTTATTCTAGTTTTGATTATTGTTTGCAAAAGTCATTTTGATGCACTATTAATAGTATATCTTTGCTTGATTTGATTATGTAGGTTTACCCTGAGGGTACTCACCTTATGATTCCGTGGTTCGAAAGGCCAATCATCTATGACGTTCGTGCAAAGCCTTATCTAGTCGAAAGTACATCTGGGAGCCGTGATCTCCAGATGGTATTCCGCTTCATTTTCTCCCTTCTAATACTAATGGGTTTAATCTGGACGAGTGGTTTTGGTCTATGAACTATATGATAAGCTTATGTTGTGTGGGATTTAAACATTCAGGTTAAGATTGGGCTTCGTGTTCTCACCCGTCCTATGGCCAACCAACTACCAGAGGTATATCGATCCCTTGGTGAGAATTACCGCGAGAGAGTTTTGCCTTCTATCATCCACGAGACCTTGAAAGCTGTTGTTGCTCAGTACAATGCGAGCCAGCTTATTACTCAGAGAGAGGTTAGCTAACTTGCAGTAAATACATTTTATTGATTCCTCTTCACTGGTAAATTATTGTCCCTTTTAATGGAGATGTGTTTTTTTCGTTGGGGTTTTTCAAGTCGGTGAGTAGAGAAATCAGGAAAATTTTAACTGCACGAGCTGCAAACTTCCACATTGCACTGGATGATGTGTCCATCACAGGCTTGACATTTGGAAAGGAGTTCACAGCAGCCATAGAAGGAAAGCAGGTGGCAGCTCAAGAGGCCGAGCGGGCTAAGTTCATTGTGGAGAAAGCTGAACAGGACAAGAGAAGTGCTGTTATCCGCGCCGAGGTGTGAAAAATGCTTTTCTCTTTTCGAGCTCGTATAAAAAAAACCCGAGAGATTGTGTTATATCTTGCAAACTGATGTTTCTGCGTGGGTTTATGTAGGGAGAAGCCAAGAGTGCTCAGCTCATAGGTCAAGCAATCGCAAACAACCAAGCGTTCTTAACGTTGAGGAAGATCGAAGCAGCCAGAGAGATCGCACAGACCATCTCAAAGTCGGCAAATAAGGTTTACTTGAGCTCTAACGATCTATTGCTTAACCTACAGGCTATGGACCTTGATGTGAAGCCCAAGAAGTAGAGGATGATATGATTAAACCACGCCAGAGCTCTCTCTCTTCCATAATCGTCTTTCCAATTCACGGATTCTTAGACTAAAAGCTGTGAATTCAGACAGTATGGATTCTATCTTGTGAATTTCAGACACTATCGTGCGTTTTGTAGTCTTTCTTTTGGGAGATCAAGAAAAAAAAATTATGTTTTTACAAGTTCTTTAAATTTGGAAATAAAAATGTGCACAAAGCTGGAAAATAGGCTGTGAAAATTGAAAAAGATTGAAAACGGGCCTAGAAATGAAATTGGCTTTTGGCCCAAGTATGGTGAACCCGTAGAGGGGCATAGAGACACAACACATCTGGGTTTAACGGTGTTTGGTCGGAGCCAATTTGATTCCACCACCACGAGCTTTCAAAGCTAGCTTTAATGGCGTTTCATGGAATCAGAGAAGTTGAAAACTATTTTATACCTTTCCTACAGCGAGTCAAAAGCCGAAATGAATGGAAGAAGATCCATGCCTGCATCATCGTACATGGATTATCACAAAGCAGCTTCATGGTCACTAAAATGGTGGATTTATGTGATAAGCTTGGAGATATGGATTATGCAACTCGTCTTTTTAACCAAGTATCGAATCCTAATGTCTTCTTATACAATTCCATTATTCGTGCTTATACACACAATTCCTTGTACTGCGATGTGATCAGAATCTACAAGCAACTGTTGAGGAAGACCATTGAGTTTCCAGATCGGTTCACGTTTCCGTTTATGTTTAAATCTTGTGCAAGTCTTGGATCATGTTATTTAGGGAAGCAAGTTCATGGTCATCTCTACAAATTCGGGCCTAGGTTCCATGTTGTGACTGAGAATGCGCTGATTGATATGTATATGAAGTTTGATGACCTTGTTGATGCACATAAAGTGTTTGATGAAATGTCTGAGAGAGATGTTATATCGTGGAATAGTTTGCTTTCTGGATATGCAAGGCTTGGGCAGATGAAGAAAGCAAAAGGGTTGTTTCATTTGATGATAGATAAAACTATTGTATCTTGGACTGCGATGATCTCTGGGTATACTGGGATTGGTTGTTATGTAGAGGCTATGGATTTCTTCCGTGAAATGCAGTTAGCTGGTATTGAGCCTGATGAGATCAGTCTCATTTCTGTTCTACCCTCGTGTGCGCATCTTGGATCTTTAGAGCTTGGGAAATGGATCCATATGTATGCAGAGAGAAGAGGGCTTTTGAAACAAACTGGTGTTTGCAATGCTCTTATTGAAATGTACTCGAAATGCGGTATGCTTAGTCAAGCTATCCAATTGTTCGAGCAAACGAAAGGGAAAGATGTTATATCATGGAGTACGATGATCTCAGGGTATGCATATCACGGGAACGCTCACCGAGCATTTGAAACATTCATTGAAATGCAGAGAGCGAAGGTGAAGCCTAACGGGATCACATTTCTTGGTCTTTTATCAGCTTGTTCACATGTTGGTCTGTGGCAACAAGGGTTGAAGTATTTTGATATGATGAGACAAGATTATCAGATAGAACCCAAGATCGAACACTATGGTTGTTTGATTGATGTTTTAGCAAGAGCGGGAAAACTAGAACGAGCTGTTGAAATAACAAAGACAATGCCGGTGAAACCCGACTCAAAGATATGGGGTTCATTGTTGAGCTCTTGCAGAACAAAGGGCAATCTTGATGTTGCACTGGTTGCAATGGATCATCTTGTGGAGGTAGAGCCGGATGATATGGGGAATTATGTTTTGCTTGCCAATATCTACGCAGATTTGGGAAAATGGGAGGATGTTTCGAGATTGAGAAAGATTATAAGGAAGGAAAATATGAAGAAAACGCCAGGTTGTAGTTTGATAGAAGTGAACAACATTGTTCAGGAATTCGTTGCAGGAGATAACAGTAAACCTTTTTGGACTGAGATCTCTCTAGTGTTGCAACTGTTTACTTCACATCAGGATCAGGATGTGATTAAAAACAACAATGCTCTTGCATTTATCGGTATGATTTAAAAGCGTTTGAATTATGGAAGAAGTAGCAAACTTATTAGGCGTATTCAATCATACATATGTTACAAATCGATCAGAAAGATCACAACAGTATTTAATTATACATATGTTACGAATCGATCAGAAAGGTCACAGCAGTACTCATTCATACATATGCTACAAATCGATCAGAAAGGGCACAACATTATTTAATCACAATCCCTGCCATCTCCAACAAGATATATAGAAGCTTTGATACTTCCTGTCGTATTCTACAATGTGTTGTCTGGAATGGGCTGATTTTAACTCAATTCATCCGAGAATTTTCTTCAATCCTGTCTTCTGCTCTGAGGTTAACCTTGTAGGGAACTTGATGTTAAATTTGATAGTCAAGTTGCCTTTCTTAGTCTGGTCTTTCTGCAATGGCATTCCTTCATTTGGAACCACTTCCACGTACTCTGGATGGATCACAGTGTTGACTGGGATGGTCAGTCTCCGACCATCAAGTGTAGTCAGGATGACGGTGTAGCCGGTAAAGGCCTCGAGAACTGAGATATTCTGTGTGACTAGGAGGTCGTTACCATCTCGAGTGAAAATCGGATGAGGCTTCTCATCGATGATGAAGACTAAATCCGCTGAAATCACACCGGGTTGCTCATTTCCTTTCGCCGTGAATGTGATCTTTGTGCCCTTCTTCCACCCAGGTTTCACATCAACAGTCAAAATCTCTTCTACCTGCATTGTCTTGCTGCAAGTTTTTTTCAAAAGAAAACACATAAAACTGGTCAGCCTATGCGTTTTTTGCCACTCAACAAGGTTATCAACTATGATCAAGGTTATGCTTTCACTATGTATTACCAAACGAACGCTTTCTTAAGCGAGTGGCTAACCTAAAGAGTTCCACTTCATGTTCATGGAATGATCATGACTTACCCAAAGACACCAGCAATCTCCCTAGAGATCTTCATCTTCTTGGTGGTTCCTTTGTAAAGGTCTTCAAGGCTACAAGGCAACTTTTTTTCAACAGGAGCTGCCTTCCTAGCTCCACCGGGATAAGATGAGCCGCCACCACCACCTCCTCCTTTGCCGCCGCCACCATTACCACCAGCAGCAGCAGCAGAAGGTCTAGGGAATTCAAAGAATTCAGAAAATATATCATCCGCAGTTCTCGGACCTGAAGGGCTAGAGACCCCAAAGAACTCTGCTGATATATCATCCGCAGTTCTCGGACCTGAAGGGCTACCAAAGAACTCAGAAAATATATCATCCGCCTTTCTGGGGTGACTCATGTTTCTTCTCAGAGTGTGGACTGATGTTCCAGAAATCGTTCTGAAACCGGGAAAATAATGAGATTAGTACAATCCGTTCCAGAGACTCACCGTGAGCTGAGGAAAGGAGAAAAGTGATTTGTGCAGAGAATAATCACCTCAAAGGATCGTGATTCCCTAGGAGGAGGACGATGATGATGACCAAGTATGAACTGTACCGAGAGTAAAGTAGGGGAGAGAGAGCATATTCCCAATGTTACTTTATCAGTATTGAACCAACTTCATTATTGACCGGCACAAACCGGACTTGGTTTAATTAAAGAGAGATGAATGCAATAACTGGCGGTATTGAGCCAGATGAGATCAGTCTCATTTCTAGTCTCACTGAGTTATTTTTGTTTTCCCGTCGTGTGAGCATCTTGGATCTCTAGAGCTTGGCAAATGGATCCATATGTATGCAGAGAGAAGAAGATTTCTAAAACAAATTGGTGTTTGCAATGATCTTATTGAAGATCAGTCAAGCTATCCAATTTTTGATATGATGAGACAAGATTTTCAAATAAAACCCAAGATCGAACACTACGGTTGTTTGATTGATGTTTTAGCAAGAGCGGGAAAACTAGAACGAGCTGTTCAAATAACAGACAAATGCCGATGAAATCCGACTCAAAGATATGGGGTTCATTGTTGAGCTCTTGCAAAACAAAGGGCAATCTTGATGTTGCTCTGGTTGCAATGGATCATCTTGTGGAGCTAGAGCCAGAGGATATGGGGAATTATGTTTTTGCTTTGCAATATTTACGCAGATTGAAATGAAGAAACTCCAGGTTGTAGTTTGATAGAGATGAACAATGTTGTTCAGGAATTTGTAGCAGGTGACAAATAGTAAACCTTTTTGGACTGAGATCTCTCTAGTGTTGCAATTGTTTACTTCACATCAGAATGTGACTAAACACAACAATGCTCTTGCCTTTATAGGTACGAATTTAGAAGCGTTTTGATTATAGAGAAAGCAACAAATTTATTAGGATGTATCCAATCGCACATATGTTACAAATCGATCAAAAAGGTCTTAACAGTATTTAATCACAATCTCTGCCATCTCCAACATGATATAAAGAAGCTTTGATGTTCTTCTTCTGTTTACATCCCCTTGTCCGGAATCTTCTAATTATAACTCAATTTAGCCGAGAAGCTTCTTCACTCCTGTCTTCTGCTCTGAGGTTAACCTTGTAGGAAACTTGATGTTGAATTTGATCCTCAAGTTTCCTTTTTTAGTCTGGTCTTTCTGCAATGGCATTCCTTCCTTTGGAACCACTTCCTCATACTCAGGATGAATCACGTTGGTGACTGGGATTGTCAGTCTTCGACCATCAAGTGTAGTCAGGTTCACTGTGTAGCCTGTCAAGGCCTCAACAAGTGAGATCTTCTGTGTGACTACGAGGTCGTTACCCTCTCGAGTGAAAACCGGGTGAGGCTTCTCGTCGATGATGAAGACTAAATCCGCTGGAATCACACCGGGTTGCTCATTGCCTTTCTCAGGGAATGTGATCTTTGTGCCTTTCTTCCACCCTGGTTTCACATCAATGGTCAAAATCTCTTCCACTTGCATTGTCTTGCTGCAAGAAAACACATAAATTGGTCAGCCTATGCGATTTTCGCCACTAAACAAGGTTATGAATTGTGATCAAGGTTCTGCTTCCACACCGAACAACCACAAACTGGTCCGCCTATGCGATTTTCGCAAGTCGGCAAGGCTATGAACTATGATCAAGGCTCTGCTTTCACTATGAATTACGGAATAAACATCCTAACCAACCGTTTCTTAAGGGAATAACCAAGCTAAACCTAAAGAGTACCATTTTGTGTTCATAGATAAGAAACCGAGTGATCATGACTTACCCACTGACATCAGCAATCTCCCTAGAGATCCTCATCTTCTTGGTGGTTCCTTTGTAAAGATCTTCAAGGCTACAAGGCAACTTATTTTCGATAGGAGCAGCCTTCCTAGCTCCACCGTGATGCATTGAGCCACCACCACCGCCTCCTCCTTCGCTGAAAGAAGCAAATATATCATCACCAAACATGCTGCTAGAGAATCTTGTACCACCTCTTCCGCCAGCACCACCAAATGGACTAGAGAACCCAAAGAACTCAGCAAATATATCATCCGCATTTCTCGGGTTGAACCGGAAAGACGTTGGACCATCCCCGGTAGAGAAATAAGTAGCTCCACCAGCATCTGGAGGTGGCACATTCCCTTTCAAACCTTCTTCACCATATTGATCATACACAGCTTTCTTTTGAGGATCACTTAGTACCTGTAAGCATCCAGAGAATCAGTAAACAAGAACACAGACTCAAAATATACTCTGAAGACAATTATGAAAGAACAGAGGACACAGCTACCATATGCAAAAGCGCGAAATAACTAAAGACTACAACAGAATCTAATTAAGACAAAACCTGTTCAACAAGATTCTAAACACGCATAAAGATGAATCTTTTGTTCGAATTCAGACATATCTATGTATGTACCTCGTAAGCTTCGGAGATTTGTTTGAACATAGCTTCGGCGTCTTTTTTGTTGTTGGGATTTTTGTCGGGATGCCATTTCATGGCGAGTTTACGATAAGCTTTCTTAAGATCATCGTCGCTTGCGTTGCGATCAACTTGGAGGACTTTGTAGTAATCCACTCCCATCCGACCTTCTTCTTCTTCTCTCTTTCGCTTCTTCACTTTTCCTGATTCTTATTGATATATTGTTCAGAAAAAATGAAATTTGCTCTGTTTCTTCTGGATTTATTATGATAGTTCTTAGTTGAAGATTACAAGAGTTTGGTCTTAAAAACGGCGGATTCATGATGTTTCTTCTCAGAGTCTGGAGAATTCTGTGGAATGTTCGAGAAATCTCTTCAAAACACTGATTACTTGGGTGACGCGTGTTTTCATCACAGGCTTCTCTTATCTTCTTCGTTACCGTAACTCTAGCCGTTCAGGTTCAGCTAGAGTTTTAAACGATAAAGCCCATTTACAACATTGGACTCAAAGTGGGCTTTTATAATCTACCCAAATCCATAGTACTATATTGATTCAGTTAAGTTATTGATTATTAATCAGTTTCGTGGTGACAATATTGGATTTGTGAAAAAAGATATGGATTACAAAAAAAAAAAAATTACATAAATCAAGAAGGAATAAAAAAAATAATCAGTGAAACTAATAACAAGTCTTTCTTAACAAGGAATGGAGTGGGTAAACCAACGGAGGACTTTGATAGGAAGTTTGATGAGTCCAACAGCGAAGTTAGCCAACGCAGCGAAACAGAAGCAACATGGGCACAAGCAACTCAATATTGTCCTGCAAAATTTTATTCATTTTTTTTTTTATCACTATTTTAATATTCCTTCTCTGGTAAGAAAGAATTCACGCAGCGAAACCATATCTAGTAGATCTGAAGTTACACGAACCGAAATAAGATTCAAGATTGAAAATGAAAATGATCTAAAAAAACGACATAATAAAGCGTATGAACTTTTATATGAAATAACCGGGGACGTACCCAATGATCCAGATAACAGCACCGACTAGGGAAAGAACGAGAGCAACAAGAGCAAATGGTAATCCTAATAAGAAACCCAGAGGTCTACATTCTCCCATTTTTTTTCTCTTCAGATTTTTGGAGACAAATGTAAGTTTTTTTTTCTTTCTCTTTTCTCTTTTGTTCGGTTCTTTTAGACAGAGGAAGAGGAGAGCATTAATAAAAAGATTTAAAAGGAGTAAAGTGAGTTTTTTTTTCAAATGAATGATTAGTTCCACGAAGATGATAAGAGTCGTAACCGCCGTACCCACGCGGCGGGATTTTCTCAAGTACGAGAATACCCTTCCGGTTTCTTTTTTTTGGTCATCTATCCTACGAAGTCAACGGGGGTATTTAGGGGAACTGAAGACTTTTGAGTTGTCTTGGAAGCTTCCTTTTTTCAAAGTGTCAACAAATGAATGCCACATTAATTGTGGCTTGTGGAAGAGTTCTAAAGACCTTTTTCGTCGACCGAATTTATTCAAAGAGAAGAATAGAACCTTTTAAAGGGAAGATGCAAGTGCAAGTTGTGCAACCACATGGGTGTGACATTAGAGAATATAGAATAAAACTCTTTGTAATATGAAATTAGGGGAGGTCCCCGCGCCGGGCGCGGGGTTGTATGTTGATTAAAACCAGATTTAGTCATTTAGGGTTATAAGTTTTAGACAATTATTGATTTAATTTTGTCAAGAGTATAATTTTTATAACGACATTAATATAGAATTATGGTAAAACGCCATAACGTTTGATATATTATTGCGAGAAAATAGTGATTATTATCCTCTGAATATAGTAAAATGCAAAACGGAAAACTAAAATCATTAAAACCAGAAAGTATAAATTTAGTAGTCTTGGTTTGCTCATCAACAACCAAAGATAATCAAAAGATCAAAATTGGATGTGTGACATTTGTCCTTTCTTCTTGTTGGAAAAGATATATCGCATCCTCGTTACATCATGACAAGAACGATTGAATAGAATCTGCGAACACTTGTATGAAGCAGTACCTCTTCGTGTACCTTAATTATCAAAGGAATATAGTTTCAATGTCTCAAACCCCAACAATACATGTTAAATAACAAAACCAAAACAAAATACTTTCACTCATTTCAGTTCTTGCAAATCTGAATATACATATGGTAATGTCATCAATACATTGCCTCCACTCAGCGAAAAATTTATTGACATAAAACCACGGTAGTCGATACCGTAGACGCTCACAACTACAAACAACAGAAATTTCGAAGGTACCAATAGTTCTTGACTTCGAATTTAATAATGTGACAATGACAATAATGTGACATCGACAATATTATGTTAACTTACAAAATCCTTCAATTTTTACAAGACATTGAAGTTTAAAGATTATGTTCATTTGGAAACTCCTTCCATTATCCTAAAGATATTGATGTCAAAACTCTTACGTTAATTTTGATATCATGCTCTTCCTCTCCAGACTATTTTAAATAATTGCCCACTCGTCAATGACTGGCTTCTTGGGAGCAAATTCAATCTGATGAGTGTTGTTTTTGTACTTTTGTAACAGAGTATGGGATCACCTCCTGCTCCTCTGTGAGATCTTTCGAGGTATGGAATTTGGTTTTCTCTAGGATTTATCCTCGACAAAGATTGTTTTGATTTTGGACTGAGATACTTCTTGGACCGACACTCTTCTACCCATGAGATACTTAAATAATTGTCAACTCGTCAAAGATTGGGTTCTTGGGAGCAAATTCAATCAAATGAGTGTTGTCTATGCACTTTTTCAGCGGAGTCTCGGGATCACCTCATGCTCCTCTGTGAGCTCTTCCTAGGTGTGGAATTTAGTTTTCGCTAGGCTTTATCCTCGACAAAGGTTGTTGTGCTCCTGGACTAAGCTACTTTCTTGGATCCGGCACTCTTTCTCTCTAGAGTCACTTAAATAATTGCCGACTCGTAAAAGACTGGCTTCTTGTGGACAAATTTAATCCGATGAGTGTTGTCTTTGTACTTTTGTAACGGAGTCCCGAGATCACCTCTTGCTCCTCTGTGAGCTCTTCCCAGGTGTGAAATTTAGTTTTCTATAGGTTTTTTCCTCGACAAAGGTTGTTTTGCTCTTGGCCTGAGCTACTTTCATGGACCGTCGAGAGTCACTTAAATAATTGCCCACTCATCAAAGACTGGCTTCTTGGGGCCAAGTGCTGTATTTTCACTTTTGCAACAGAGTCTCGGGATCACCTCGTGTTCTTCTGTGAGATTTTTCAAGGTGTGGAATTTGGTTTTCTCTAGGATTTATCCTCCACAAAGGTTGTTTTGCTCTTGGGTTGAGCTACTTTTTGGCACCTAACGCTCTTTTTCTGTTGAGACACTTAAATAAATCTCGCTCCAATCGTCCTCTTCAGTCGTTAAAGACTGGTTTCCTGGGGACAAATTCAATTCGAGGAGTGTTGTCTATGCACTTTTGCAACGGAGTCTCAGGATCACCTCATGCTCCTCTGTGAACTCTTTCGAGGTGGGAAATTTGATTTTCTCTAGGCCTTATCCTTAACAAAGGTTGTTTTAATCTTGGGATGAGCTACTTTATTGGACCCAACGCTCTTCCTCTCCTTACAGTTTTAAATAATTACCGACTCGTAAAAGACTGGCTTCTTGGAGATAAATTCAATCCGATGAGTGTTGTCTTTGTACTTTTGCAACAGAGTCTC
Organism: Arabidopsis lyrata subsp. lyrata; assembly: GCF_000004255.2. Taxonomy (NCBI): domain Eukaryota; kingdom Viridiplantae; phylum Streptophyta; class Magnoliopsida; order Brassicales; family Brassicaceae; genus Arabidopsis; species Arabidopsis lyrata. The sequence goes on from NW_003302553.1 coordinate 23,900,907, forward strand.
GAGATCACCTCTTGCTCCTCTGTGAGCTCTTCCCAGGTGTGTAATTTAGTTTTTCTTGAACCGTCGAGAGTCACTTAAATAATTATCCACTCATCAAAGACTGGCTTCTTGGGGGCAAGTGTTGTATTTGCACTTTTGCAACGGAGTCTCGGGATCATCTCGTGTTCCTCTGTTATCTTTTTCAAGGTGTGGAATTTGGTTTTCTCTAGGATTTATCCTCCACAAAGGTTGTTTTGCTCTTGGGTTGAGCTACTTTCTGGCACATGACGCTCTTCTTCTATTGAGACACTTAAATAAATCTCCAATCATCCTCTCCAGTCGTTAAAGACTGGTTTCCTAGGGAAAAATTCAATCCGATGAGTGTTGTCTATGCACTTTTGCTACGGAGTCTCAGGATCACATCCTGCTCCTCTATGAGCTTTTATGAGGTGGGAAATTTGATTTTCTCTAGGCCTTATCCTCAACAAAGGTTGTTATACTCTTGGGCTGAGCTACTTTATTGGACCCAACGCTCTTCCTCTCCTTACACTTTTAAAGAATTGCCCACTCATCAAAGACTGGCTTCTTGGAAACAAATTCAATCTGATGAGTGTTGTCTTTACACTTTTGCAACAGAGTCTCGGTATCACCTCATGCTCCTCTGTGAGCTCTTCCCAGGTGTGGAATTTAGTTTTCTCTAGGCTTTGTTCTCGACAAAAGTTGTTTGCTCTTAGGCTGAGTTACTTTCTTTGTCCTAACGCTCTTCCTCTCCAGAGTCACTTAAATAATTGCCCACTCGTCAAAGACTGGCTTCTTGAGGACAAATTCAATCTGATGAGTTGTTTTGCTCTTGGATTGAGCTATTTTCTTGGACATGACGCTCTTCCAGTCATGTGCCTTCTTTGCTTAGAAAAGTAGCATCTCAAGTGGTGGTTTGTAAGTTCTGGCGACAGCGTAATAATATTCTCCATAACTCCTTGCGGCTTGCTGCTCAAATCATTTTCAAGATGGTGGAATGGAGCTACGAAACATCATCACTTCGAGATGAACAAAGCTTATGCTTATTTGGATTCGTTATCTATTTCCAAATCTTTCTTTACTCTACTGTAGTCTTGTTTTTATCTCTTTTTTTGCCAAGGTTGCTTTTGTGTAATTATTTATCTTTTGTAAAGCCTCAAACTTCATTTTAGATCATATTTACATTTTTAGGAAAAAAAAAATTCGGAAAAATGGAAACAAAAAAAATAGATAAGCTTAGTAACTAATAAAAATTTCTGTGATCCTTAGCACAAAACAACTCTGCATTCCTGCAACTTTCAGCACACATATTTTTTAGCATCATTCGGGTGCCATTGCAAACAATAGTAGCCAAAACCATAAGAAACAATATCATAGAAACGTGATCGACTAATAAATATTCAGAAATTATATATACATGAAAAACAACAATATTCGAATACCTCGAGTGACTTCTATTCTAGTGAATCTCATGATAAATATGGTGATATTATCACATTGTTTACTCCGTTCTCTCAAAAATTTACAACAGTATCCACCATGTAGTCGACATCATAGACGTAAATTTATTATAAAATTAAGTTTTTAGCATACTACCCAAATTAAACTATAACAAATCTAATTTTGATTAAATTAATAACTTACAATTCATCTTCTAATTCCACATAAACTTGATCCCACACTTTATTATTGGTTTTCCATCTTCAATATTGCTAACACTCACGACCCAACCAATTAAATATAATTATTTAAATTAATGGATCAAACCATAACAATGCAAAGAATAAAATATCCAAACAAAAAATATTATGGGACCAGGGAAATAAACATACTCAAAATTAAGTATCAATTTTCCTAAAAGATGCGAATGCGCAGTAATCAATCGCACCCAAGGAAGGTCTATGTGAAACAAAGATTGATAAATTCCAATGAATTTTAAAATCATAAAAAGTATGACTAAGCAAACCGATAACATGAATCAAAATCTCTAAGTGTTATCCATCCAGGGCCTGCCCTGAGATTTGAAGGGCCAAATACTCAAAAAAAGTTTTTGGTTATTTTGAAAGGTTTTAAAATTTAGGGCCAATTATAGTAAAATAAATAAAATTAGGTCCGTTTCATAAATAATTTTTGTTGAAGAATTTCAGAAACAAAATTTGGGTTACAGTAAAAGTTTCTTGTTGATGTCTATAGGGCCGGCCATGTATCTATCGTCCTTGGAAAAACCTGAATCCACGGTGACGATAATACTCTCTATCAATTATAGTATGTATGTCGTGACCCTAACAAACAAAATAAAATTGTTAAAGGTATAGCAATCTTTCAGCAAACAATTTATTTTATTAGAAAAACCAAAAATCTGTATAACCTCTGTATCAGTATAAGTTGGAACATATCGTCCAAGATCGAAGAACACTTAAACCTATTAAGTATCTATACTCAGATACTTTGATTTTACAAGGGAGCACTGAAGGGTGCAGATATGACACTCATGCTACGATAAAATCTTTCAAAGCATTTCTTGCTCATCTTCGGGGTTTTGTCCCATATTACGAGCCTAGCTAATCTAATCAAATATACATGATGAGAATATGTCTTTATCAAGTAAGTAGTGGATTGATTAGGGTTAAGTGGTATACCAAACCTCCTTAATTAAGACTCTTGGTCTCTTAGTCTCTGTTTCTATACCCTCTGTTTTACCTCTTTGTAAAGGAAGAATCTAGATTATTCCACTTCATGACGTATTAATTAAATTTTCCAAAATGCTATTTTTACATTTCACTGAATCGTTTGCTTCGCGGAACAGTTTCCTTCAAACATTGAGAAAAAAAATCATCATTATTTGATGTTCTAAAACTGAACAACAGAGCAGATGCAGGTATATCATGGATATTGAGGCTTAGAGTTGATACAAAGTTGTTTCTGAAAGATTTACCTTGCTTTGATTTTAGTCTTTTCTCTCTGTCACATTTCCCCTTAGCACTGTCTGTTTTCTAGAAGTAGCAGACACAGTCAAAGGTGTCTGTTTCCTTTGAGCGTCAGAGCATAATCATTTCCCTACAAACCATGCGATACAATAATTAGCATTTTTCATCTATAGTATCATGTCTGATAATCAATACCTTAATGAGATTGCTTTCAATACATGTATGAGATATGTTTTTCCGCAATTTCTTGCTCCGTGGGCGATGACATTAGCATCTTTACCCTCAAAGACAGTAGAGATAAGAGGCTTTATCTCCTTTGATAGAATTAAAACTGTGATTCTGTTTTTTTTGTAGCAATAGTCCAATTTATATGAATCTTTCGAACTGCCACAACACAATAGTTAATATGGCTTGAAACGTTGCTAATCCACAACAGACTGTGAAAGATTTAACTCAAAACTCAAAAGTATATTCTACTCGGTGAGAACATTTTTGTAAAATTAGAAAATCGATAAATTAAAGATAAAAGATCAATTGAAACATCACCTGAATCTTCTTCATGCATCGTGGTTGCTTTCATTCATCCAAAACATACAATCGTTTAAAAAAACAAACACTATTAGAATTTATAGTAACGAAAATAATATGTATAGCCAAAAAACAAGAAGATGAGCATACCAAGGCTCCTCGGAGGCAACGATTGGTGTCTGAAAATTTTAGCAGCGTTGTGCCTCTTGTTGGTTGGAATTGGAACACCAGCTGGTGTATAAGGATCACACATAACCTGCATGTATCAATAATCAATAATTTCATAGATCTGATATAGTTCCAATTGAATTTGGTACACTAATCAGATAAAACAAACCATGAATTTGGTACACCAGCCTTTATTGAAGTTTAATATAATAATTGATGATTAAGCGTTACATAGATGGATAAAGACGTGACAATAAAAAAAGATAGATAAAAGCAAGCTTTACGTTTTTACACGCCTTGATTCAAGGCAAGACACCGAAACACCCCGTGAAACAAACCATGTTCATACCTAAATGAAAAATCCATAAAGAGATCATTATTTAAAAAAGAGATAAAACTTCTGATCGCATCAATACAAAGAAATAATAATAATTGAGACTCCTGGTGAAAGATAATCAGAGAGAAGCAAGAGAAAAAGAAGAGTTCCCAACGATTATAGTCTATTGGGGTTGTTGAGAGGCCGTAATTTGCATCATGATGGAACCAATAATCAAACTGATATCAAATTATGTAAATACAAAATCAAAGCTTCTTTTTTTTTTAGTGAAGAATATGGTAAATACAAAATTAAAGCTTCTTTTTTTTTTTAGTGAAGAATATGAAATCTAAGCTGCTCGCAAAATATTATGGGAAAGCTTATAGATTTCTCAATACACCAAGCATAATTTAAATATTAAACATGAAAGTACTAAAGTGAAAAACTCACCATATGTTCGATTTAATCAACAATTTAATTGTCCTGGAATTGTTTAACGACGTTGCATCCGTAACCTATAACAATACATAAACACCATGAATTCATATGTGTAAAGCCAAATAAAATAAAACGCAAAAAAAAAAAAGCAAAAAAAATGGGGTTAGTTATGATTTGAAAGTGAAACCTAGAGAAGGTATTTATATTAAACTGAAAGGCGGTGTACGATCTAATTTTTTTTAATTTTTGAAGATAATTACAACAACAAGAAATGAAGATTTATATATTGTGTTAGATCAAATCTTTATCAAAACAATTAATATTCCTAAAAACAATTAATAACTACTATGGATATTAATTATAAAAAAATATTCCTTATTTTATTTGTTAAAAAATGGAACAATAACATGATTTTTTTTAGATTTACAATTATATTTGACATTTATTTAGATACACCATCATTATCGGTATAAAATATAAAAGAAAGTTTCTTTTATTTTATCAGATTTGTGAATTTAAAGAATATATGATAGTTGTTTTGATATTATCGGCAATATCTATATATTTTAGAAAAGTAAATTTTACTTTTAAAAACAATTGGCTCGTAATTATCACAACATAAATTTACCATTAATATATCAAAAATATAATTAAACGATTAATTATGAGACACATCTTTTGTTGGAAAAAAAAAAGAACCAAAAAGGAAAAAAAAAACACGGAAAAGGAAGAGAAAATAAGAAGACACGACCAATCCTTTCTCCGACGTAATTGTATGTGACTCACGACCATGATTAGATTGGTGGAGATTAATCATTGGATGTTCTTGGTCGAACGATAAATCGTCATAAAAAAGGTATGTAAACTACATTTGATCCAAATTTATTTATTTTTTTTATTTTTTCGTGTTTAAGAATATTACTATTTTTTTTAATGTAAAATATATCGAATTTTTATATTTTAGGGTTAGTTAATTTTTTAATTTTAATTAATATTCGAATTAATTTAATAGAAGGTATTTAAGTAATTACGCAAAATCAAGGGCTCAACAAGAGCCGAGAGTCCGACACGTCAGCAAAAACACTTCTCAAATATTGTTATTATAGAAATATTCCTTATTTTATTTGTTAAAAAATGGAACAATAACATGATTTTTTTTAGATTTACAATTATATTTGACATTTATTTAGATACACCATCATTATCGGTATAAAATATAAAAGAAAGTTTCTTTTATTTTATCAGATTTGTGAATTTAAAGAATATATGATAGTTGTTTTGATATTATCGGCAATATCTATATATTTTAGAAAAGTAAATTTTACTTTTAAAAACAATTGGCTCGTAATTATCACAACATAAATTTACCATTAATATATCAAAAATATAATTAAACGATTAATTATGAGACACATCTTTTGTTGGAAAAAAAAAGAACCAAAAAGGAAAAAAAAAAACACGGAAAAGGAAGAGAAAATAAGAAGACACGACCAATCCTTTCTCCGACGTAATTGTATGTGACTCACGACCATGATTAGATTGGTGGAGATTAATCATTGGATGTTCTTGGTCGAACGATAAACCGTCATAAAAAAGGTATGTAAACTACATTTGATCCAAATTTATTTATTTTTTTCATTTTTTCGTGTTTAAGAATATTACTATTTTTTTAAATGTAAAATATATCGAATTTTTATATTTTAGGGTTAGTTAATTTTTTAATTTTAATTAATATTCGAATTAATTTTTTTTTTTTTTTTTTTTTTTTTCGTCAAACACCATTTTATTAAGAAATCGGACAGAGACTTTCCTCTAGAGAAAGCCAATCTGGAGCCGATGTGCTTACATGGGAACAAATAGGTTCACGGGTTTTTTTCTTAGCTAAATATAGAACCCGGACATTGTTACAAAGTAAAATATGACAAAAGCTAAAAGATAGAAATAAGGATCTAAAACTTTCAACGATAATGAGTCCCACCACAAAGGTAGGCCACTCGAGATAACAGTAGACAAACCGATGATAGGTTGCCAACCACCTACATTGCCACACGAAAAGCTGAAATTTTCGTATAGTTTTAAGATTCCAAACTTGCGCCTGAAGTGCCGAAACACCAGGTCCCTGAAAAGGGAGGTCGCATGTAAGACGAGAGAGATCTCCCGCGGTCCAAGAGTCAAAAGCGTCACTTAAGAGGAAAACCGGATGCCACCATTCTTCGAGTATAGAGCCCGAGGTGATATGAGAGATTTGAAAACCGTCAGCGGTTTGCTTAAGCCAAAAAGTGGTTGTAGATGGAGAAGGAAGATGACGAAAGAATAGGCGCTGAGAGGTGGAGAGAGGGAAGTGAGAATTTAGATTTAAGTCCAAGACGGGATCCACCTCAGTGGAGGTTAAGCTTTTTGAGAAGTTCTCCATCAAATAATGGGTAGGTGATAGAGATACAGTCGATCTCTCCAAAGATGAGGAAGAGGTACACAAAGGTCTCTCCACAAGGGAGGAATTTGGAGAGCAATATAAATTTAAATCGGAAACACTTAGAAAGGATGTGGTAGAGGAGCGGAGGAGATTGATCTTTTGAAATCCCGTATCATTCGTTAAACTTGGAACGAGAAGAACAAATCTAGTCGCGATGGCTAACTCCATATTCAAGATTAAATTCAAAAACATCAAGACTGACTTGTTATCACTAATAACTTGTACGGCTAACACCATTGCAATCCTGGCAGAGCTTCCAAAAAACCACTCCAAAAAGGAGGAAAATGGGAAAAACATACTCTTTAAACAAGAGAATAGTGAAAGGGATCTCTCCACATCGGAGGAAGTATTAGTACTATGTCTCTCATTAAATGAGGAAAACAAAACTATTGAATATGAACACATGGATTTTGTTCCTTTAGAGATTATTAGGCCAGCAAAACCCCATAATTTAGAATAGGTAGGCAAAGAGCCGACATAATTGTTTGGGCCAACATGAGCCCATAATTCATATTTGCAGAGACAATCCCAATTTGCTTTCACTCTTCGGATGGGCCAAAGTAATTTCAAGCCCACAAAGTGAAATGGGGCAGGAAGGATCCAAATTAAAACACTCATGGGCCAGGCCCAACTCGAGTTCCCTCTCTGCAGCCCAAAGAGAGGAGTTTGACCTAGAATAATTTTCCGAGAAGCGCAGCCGTCACTGCCGGAATCAATATGTCCTCCGGTCAAAGAAACTACCGGGAAAGGAAGCAAAGCTCGATACAATCTCGGAATCACCGGGATGGATCTTTGGCTCACAGCCGAGAAACTCTCTTGGCCACGCATGACCAAGGAAATCAAGAGGTTGCAGGGACAAATCTTTAACGTGATAAGACATATCCTCGACGCGACGGTGGAAAACGAAGACTTCCTTAGAAAGCTCTCCGGGACTTTAAAAGATAGATGGAGAATGAGTTCTGGAAGGATAAAGCAAAAAGAAGCGTCGGAAGTGAAACCCGAGATAGATCGCGACAAGTAGTCCATGGGTAGATGGCGGAAGCAGAGATTGGCGAGAGAGACATGTCGGATCTGTAGAGTGGCTACGGATAAGGGAGAGCGGTGGAAAATAACAGAGTGAATGGAATAGAGTCTTCGGTTTAAAACCGAGAAAATGTCTGGATTTGCAGGTAACAAGGAGAAAACATCGGCTACAAAAAGCTGTACCCGCTGCGGGGGATACGAGTCACCGGTCACCGGCTTCGAAGCTTTTCTCCGCAAAGTAAAATTGGAGAAGGGAGCTGCCGGGAAAGACGATTCCAAAAGAACCACAGAATCGAAATTAGCAACAAAGGAGGCGAAAATAGAAGGGACGATCCGACGCCGGCAAGCAAAAGCTTTACCGGCGTCGGAGATCTGAAAAATTGTGGTTGTCTCGATATTCGTGTCTGAGAGAGTTTTGTCCTTTCGTAGCTCAAAGCGTTTACTCATTATTCGAATTAATTTAATAGAAGATATTTAAGTAATTACGCAAAATCAAGGGCTCAACAAGAGCCGAGAGTCCGACACGTCAGCAAAAACACTTCTCAAATATTCGAATTTTTATATTTTAGGGTTAGTTAATTTTTTAATTTTAATTAATATTCGAATTAATTTAATAGAAGATATTTAAGTAATTACGCAAAATCAAGGGCTCAACAAGAGCCGAGAGTCCGACACGTCAGCAAAAACACTTCTCAAATATTGTTATTTAAGAATATTACTATTTTTTAAAATGTAAAATATATCGAATTTTTATATTTTAGGGTTAGTTAATTTTTTAATTTTAATTAATATTCGAATTAATTTAATAGAAGATATTTAAGTAATTACGCAAAATCAAGGGCTCAACAAGAGCCGAGAGTCCGACACGTCAGCAAAAACACTTCTCAAATATTCGAATTTTTATATTTTAGGGTTAGTTAATTTTTTAATTTTAATTAATATTCGAATTAATTTAATAGAAGATATTTAAGTAATTACGCAAAATCAAGGGCTCAACAAGAGCCGAGAGTCCGACACGTCAGCAAAAACACTTCTCAAATATTCGAATTTTTATATTTTAGGGTTAGTTAATTTTTTAATTTTAATTAATATTCGAATTAATTTAATAGAAGATATTTAAGTAATTACGCAAAATCAAGGGCTCAACAAGAGCCGAGAGTCCGACACGTCAGCAAAAACACTTCTCAAATATTGTTATTATAGATAGATAGATATGGAACTGTTTACAATCACCAAAAACAATCAAGATGGAATAGAAACATTCGTACCCCGGTTAAAATCCAAGGATCCGGTTAAAATGCAAACTATCTTCTAACCCTAATAACAAAGCAGAGCCAATAACTTTAGTTCCACATCCAATATCATTAACTTAGGGCCTGTTCGGCAACCAATCGCCAGCGACACCTTTATTTGGGAATTGAGCATCAAAATCCAGCGACCGTTCGATCTATAAACAACAAAAACAGTCGGAGGTGGAGTCGCTGGTTTAACTGGCGATCAACGGCGACATCCCATCCATCACCATTTATACAGTGGCGTTTTTTTATTTGTCGCTAGTTTTTAAATCTAGCGATCCTAATTAAAAAATACAGTGTTTTTTTGAGTCGCTAAACACAATCGCTGCGTTTCAGAAACAAACAGGGCCTTAGTTCTACCAAGCATAGATGACAGCTTATCCTATTTTAATGTCCTTAGGTATATTTAAATGAACTCTACGACATATAGACTTAACTAGCTAGTTTAAAATACGGTAGAAGAGAAAACTATGAAATCATTGTAATTAACTTCGTCTCCAAAAATGTTTTGTTTTGGATTCCACATTTACCTTATGTTGCTGGGAGAAGGGATCCAGTCATCCAACACCTCGATCACCAAGCTTTTTTTTTTTTATATATATATATAATTATGATTTCCTTTGGTTTGGGGCATAACGGGCTTGAAATTAGAAACCAAACCAAAATTCATACATTTAAGATATATTTTGTTTTTTGGTTTCGTGCTTTTGGTTCGATTTGGATGAACTGAACGGTTAACCAAATCGAAAAGAGGAAGATTTTTTCGTTATACATACTTAAAACCGGTTAACGATGTTGGAACCGTTTGAGGCCATAATATTCAATCAAACCATGTATATCCCACGGGATCATAGTCCATCTGTCTACGAATATGGGTCATATATATATAGTGCAATAAAGGGATCTAAACTGTTTATTTTGGCAGACATAGTTCATCTATCTAGTCTCTTCATCATCGAACATTTTGGTCGTTTACTATTTCTGGCCCAAAATTTAAAAAGCATCATTATTCTTGGGTTATTTTAAGTTATGAGGCTTACTATCTCTGACCCAAAGTTTCTTTTAAGTTTAAGTTACAAGTGTCCCATTGAGTCGATGAAAAACGGCAAGCACTTGATTGTTGGAATATCATCAATTATCCCATGAGAAACTCGGACATTATTTATTACCGTTAAGAAAATCAAATGAAGAGATGTTTTTAAGTAAATTGAAAAAAAGAAAAACAAATGAATTGAAACTGTAGCTTTCAGTTCATTGGTCCCAAACTCGTAGTTGAAAACAAAGACAAAAGTTTGCTCACCACAAGCTCATTCACAACAAAATAGATTTTTCATTTTAACCAGAATAATAATTAAAACAAACTTCACCAGTTGAATCAAAATATTTGTTTTAATTATTTGTGATAACAGTGACAATTTTTTCATGGAATTGTACAAAGAAAAGTATTATTGAAGTTTACTCACACGGTTGCGTTTGTTGTCTTTTTTTTTTGTTAAGAATGTAAATATTTTATAAAAAATAAAAAAAATTTAGGTTTACAATCGATGATTATAGAACTACAACAATGGTCCCATGGCAAAAAAAATAAAAGCATGGAAGCGTTTGTTGTCTCTTGCCACCGCAACAAATCATTCGTCTTCGTCTTATTTGTTTGTTTCTTTACGTTTGTGTTCTTGTTTAATTTCATGTTATAACATAAACATGCAAACGTAAACACACACACACACGGTTATGGTGCCGCTCTATCACCGGCTCCAAGGTTAGTCATGAGCACCATTAATAAACGGTCCGTGATAAGCTTATGTCTATTTGCAATCAAGGAGCTCCCCGTTATAATTTTATTCTTCCACATTCTTTCAAAAATATTTAGATTAACTGAAAATTACCTAGTTTGACTCAAATTTAGAGAAAAATAACTAGATTAACACCCAAATATTGTGGTTTACTAGAATAACACAAATTTTGTGTTAAAAGACCAAATACCCATTTTATTTTCAGTTCTATTAAAATAAATAGAAAATTAAAAAATACAAAAAAAAATTATAAAACCAAAAAAAACGAAAATTGAGAAAAAAAAATACAAATGAAAATATATATATAAATTGAAAAAATAAAAAAAATAAAAAAACAAAAAGAAAACAACTACCCATTTTATTTTCAATTCAATTAAAATAAAATAATTAACATATAATAACTAAATTAGAAAAAAAATTAGAAAAAAAATTACAAAACGACAAAAAAATTAAAATGAAAAAAAATACATAACAAAAAAAATAAAAAATAAAACAAAAAAAAATAAAACAAAAAAAAATAAAACAAAAAAATACAAAAAAAAATAAAAAAGAAAAAATATATAAAAACAAAGAAAAAATTATCTTTATCATATATTAACAAGGAGACAGGCACACATGAACCATCGATTATAAATAAGTCTGTCGCGATAAGAATATGTCTGTCATTACCTTATTGTGCAGATTAAAATTTTATTTTCATCAATAAAACTGTCATCATACGACAGATTTTTTTATAGTCTATCTGAAATCTGTCATAATATAAAAAAAATCTGTCATAACATAAAATATTTCGGTTGTGAGTATATGTCATTCTAGCAATTTATATTTTTATGTAACAAATCTGCTATCAAACTCCAGATTTTTGTTAAGAAAAAAAAATTGTCATAACATAAAATAAATCTGTTATCACTAATAAGTCAAACTAGTATTTATATTTTTAATAACAGATCTTCTACATTATGACATATTTTTCTCGAAAAATATAAGTCTGACGCCACTAAAACAATAAATCTGCCACACATTTTAATAAATCTGTCAAAATTACGAAAGTCTGTGGTGTCATCATAAAATAAATCTGTCGTGAGAAAAAAATCTGCTACAAATTAAATATTTGTCGTAACCTATTTTAAGTAAGTCTGTAAGAGAAAAAAAATCTGTCGCAAAAAATATGTCATAGAAAAATAAGTCTGTCATGGTAAATAAACCTGTCACAACTAACCCAGCAAATTTTTCAAATATTTTTTTTTCCAAATTTTTTTTCACCACGTTTTTTAAATATATTTAAGGGTATTTTTGACTTTTTTTTATTCCTAACAAAAAGAGAAAGAGTATTATGGTCATGAAAATAACTCATTTAACCCCTAAATTTTTTGAGACATTCTAGTAATTAAACTCATAATTTGGGTTAATCTAGTAACTTTCCCTTAGGGCATATGCAATTATGCATCTATGTAACTTTGAAGATTGATCTTAGGTGTAAAATAATCTTAAAACATTCTAAGAGAGAGAAGAAAAAAAAAAGAAGGAAGAGAGGAAATTATGGAACCAATACTTTTCAGACACGTGGCTCATAACTTGTATTAGAACAGATCTTGCAGAAGATCGCAATTCAGGTTCGTCTTCTACTGTTTGAATTTTTTCAAATTTTTAATACCTAAGAATACTACTTGTGTTGCTGCGATACTTATGGTCTTAGATTAATCCATTTTATTCTAATAAATCATTTTTTGTTGCAATAAAGTTTTACATTACAAAAAAGCCGCACACACAAACAATGGGATAATGACTACATGATGGAAAAAAAAAAAATTAGAACTAATTGGAAATCGATTGCTTCTCTTGTCTTTGAAATTGAAATCTATTGTAATTTTTTTTTTTATCAAATGAAAGTTTACGAGAATCTGCATTTTAAAGCCTACTTTCACAAGAATCTGATTTTTCGTGATTTCGAAATTCGTAGACCGTTTTGCCTTGCTATTTCCGAGTTAACCAGAGAATCGTTCAAGTACATATACATATGATATGCTATTTACAGCGAAAAAGATGATGATTGTTGGCATCATAATTAATGACATGTAGAGGCCAGTAGTCCTTTTACGAAAGTTGCACTTCTTTTTTAATTACAAACACACATGATATCATTTCCATTCTTGTCGCTATCAAGTCACATGTGGGTGTGGCCCTTCACGTCCACTGATTGTCAAATCTCGAATATCAATTTCAAAATATATATATATATATATATATATATATGTACATAGATTGCTTTTCATCTCAGTTTCTAATTCAGGCTGTGTTAATTAATTCAATGATATATATCATCTTAAATATTACTCGAGTTCATAGATTTGTTTCATTGACCTCTGGCTATGATACATATTATACATAGCTAACGCTAGCTTTTAATACAAATGTAGAAGAAAACTATGAAAACACATTGTATATAACTTTATGCCGGGAAAAGGGATCCAACATCTCACCAACCAGAGTGTCGGGCCGTAGATGATATATTGGCTAGCTAGCTTTTTTTTTTTTTTGTTGGAAAATCAAACTTAATTAGCTATATATATTTTTTACTACAATAGTAGAAGGAAACTCATTGTAACATTTGCTGGGAGAAAGGATCCAACATCTCACCAGGCTTTAGACTGAACTAGCTGACTATGAGATCTTAGATAGCTCCAATAATTATTTATTTTCGTTTTCTGAATGAAACGATCTTTATTCTTTTATTTTAAACCAAATCAGTTATATAGAAGATTAATTAAGTCACTATTAAAAAGTATCAGATCATCTCACAAATTGTAGCAACAAAACCATTCAAGGATCTCAAGTATAAAACTCCATCATATATAGAAAAAAGCCTATGCATATATCGTTCAACTAGCAAATATTTGGAACTCATGACTTGACTTTGAGAAATACCTCATTCAATAGAGGTGTGTTAGTTAGCCTATATCTATAGCTAGTAAGGGTCTGAAAGCAGGGCCGGCTCATGGCTAAAGCCCAACAAGTCAATGTTTTAGACATCAAAGTTTATAAATATGTTTTGGGCATCAATATTATAAGTGCCCAGTAGTGTAGTGGTTGAGAGTCTTATTGGGAGGTGCTTAACTTGGTTCTTAGCTCAAAAGAGATTAAAATTAAAGATTTAATTGATGATTTTGCTAAGGAATGACTCTTAGCTAAGAGTAAAATATTGGGCTAAGAACCAAAAAAATTACTAAGAACCAAAACTAAGCACCTCCCAATAATGTTGCTCTAACCAAGGTTCGAGCCCTCTTACTTCTTTTTTCCAAAACCGAATAGTTTTCTTATTTTTTTATTTTATTTTAAATCTGCTCGATTATTTGAGTTTTCTAACTTCAATTTCCTTTTTTATTATTTTATTAGATTGATTAACATTAAATTATTCACTAAACAATTTAATTTGTTTTTAAAACTTATTTTGCTAAGTCTTTTTTTTTTTTACTAAACAAGTATATTAGATTGATTAACATTAAATTATTATTATTATTATTTTTTAAACAATGATGCTTTTGCCTTTTCTGTTTTTGGTTTTAACTTTTAACACTTTTTTTTTTAACTCATGTTAACATTAAGTTTCAAAGAATTATGTTGTTTTGTTATGCATAAAAAAAAAAATTGGGGCAACAACTTTTTGGTTTGCTTTAGGCATCAATTAACTTTGGACCGGCACTGCCTGAAAGTATTTGGAAATTACAATTTTTTCCTTCATGTTCACAATGAATTAGATTTTAAAAAATGTGATGTGGAAACGAGCAACAACAATTATTGTAGCTCTTGAGGACCCATATAAGGTCGTGCATGTCCACTTATACGTAATGAGACAATTCTGTCCTTTTTCATAAGAGCATCTTCGACAGCTTAATTTGCGAGCCTCATTCACGTCAATATATAAGGGGTATGGTACCACGGTAGATGATTGATTATTTACTTCCATCTATATATAAGTACTCCATCGGCGGATATATAAGTTGACCAGCAGATATATATATTTTTTAATTGTTTTAATAGTGAGCCTAGAACCGTTGAAATGGCATGATCAATAATGTGTAATTTCTGAGCATCAAATATATTTAAAGAATATAGTAAAAAAAAAAAACAAGATATCCGATTGATCAATAATGTTGGGACAGACCAAAACCAAAATACCGAAAACGTTAAAGAGACAAATGCGACAATTAGATATTGAACTTTAAAGTTGTGGCTCTGATCCAGTATGGCCACTACTTCACTTAAATTTGTTGTGTTACCAACAAAACAGGGAACCCAATTAGCTCCACTAAGTAAAAGGGATTATTAATGTGCAATCATATTTGATACTACTTTCCGATTTAAAAATAGCATATATGCATTATTCTTGCGTTTTTTTATAACGTATATGGATCTATTTATTTTAATATTACTGTATAAGATAAACATAATATTTGTTCAAGCACTATTTCAAAATTACAAACTTAAATGCAAATAACAAAAATACTAAAGTGTACGTCTCTTTCAAGTTGTGACTATATGTTACAAATATATACACATAATCATCCTTTATTCAATAGATAATATTGTTAGGGTGACTTTCTCGCTGCTAATATGACCGCGACACATAGATTAAAGGGAGACTCACAAAAATGCCCCTTTTTCAATACCCTTTTTCAAAAATATCCCATTTGGCTGTCTATTTTTTAAAATGCTATTTTTATGTACAAAATGACTAAATTACCCTTCTTTTCATAAAAGATATCACAAATATATAAGGAAATATAACAAAATTAGATCTACAAAATACAAAATATTTTTTGGCGGGAAAAGTGATCCCGCAATTTTCCCGCCAAAACACTTGTAAAAATTTGTAAAACCTTTAAAATACCTTGTAAAATTTTCCCGTAAAATTTTTTCTCGACAAAAAAATTTCCCGCCAAAAAAATTTTTTTGCGGGAAAAGTGATTCCGCAAATTTTTTGGCGTTAAATTTTTGGCGGGAAAAATTTACAAGATATTTTAAAGGTTTATTACAGGGTGTTTATAAGGTTTTACAAAGTATTTATAAGGTATTTATAAGATATTATAAGATTTTACAAGCTATTTTATAAGGTTTTACAAGTTTTTTATAAGGTTTTACAAGTTATAAATACCTTATAAAACCTTATAAATACCTTGTAAAACCTTTTAAAATACATTGTAAAACCTTACAAAACACTTGTAAATACTCCGTAAAACCTTTAAAATACCTTGTAAATTTTTTCCGCCAAAAAATTGCGGAATCACTTTTCCCGCAAAAGAAATTTTTTGGCGGGAAAAACTTTTGCGGAAAAATTTTACAAGGTATTTTAAAGGTTTTTACAAGTGTTTTGGCGGGAAAATTGCGGGATTACTTTTCCCGCCAAAAAATATTTTGTATTTTGTGGACTTAATTTTGTTTCAAACAAGGGTAAAATGGTCATTAAAAATTAAAAGAGGGCAAACTTAAAAATGGACTCTCAAATGGGACATTTTTGAAAAGGGATATTGAAAAAGTGCCATTTTTAACAATTTCTCTAGATTAAATTTTGTTGAAAATATGTTACTTCGGAAATATGCTAAAACAAGTCCACGAAAAAGCTTCGCTAAATAGATTTGCCTAAATATATACAATATTAAATTTATGTTTTTCTTTACCATTTAGAACTAGGCATATATATTTTTTTGTTATGGATTTCTTTCTTCCTCTCTCTATATATAGTATATTTGGCTTTGGGGGAGAAGGAAGAGACTTACTTTGGATATCAAACATGTCTAGCTCTCTATTCTAACTCTACCCTATCTACAACATACATAAATCTCTCTCTCTCTCCGATTATATTTGGAAATTAATTAAGTTGGATCTACAAGTGAAGATTGATCGATGTTAGCTCTGTCTCCTGCGACAAGAAATGGTTGCGACGGAGCGTCAGAGTTTCTTGATACGTCGTGTGGATTCACGATCAACCCGGAGGAGGAGGATGAGTTTCCGGACTTTGCTGACCACGGCGATCTTCTTGACATCATCGACTTCGACGATATATTCGGTGTCGCCGGAGATGTGCTTCCTGACTTGGAGATCGACCCCGAGATCTTATCCGGGGATTTCTCTGATCACATGAACGCTTCTTCAACGATTACTACGACGTCGGATAAGACTGATAGTCAAGGGGAGACTAACAAGAGTATTTCGGGGAAAGGTGAAGAAGTTGTAAGCAAAAGAGACGATGCTGCGGCGGAGACGGTGACTTATGACGGTGATAGTGACCGGAAAAGGAAGTATTCCTCTTCAGCTTCTTCCAAGAACAATCGGATCAGTAACAACGAAGGGAAGCGAAAGGTGAAGGTAATTATTAATCATAGATAAAAATAAACCCTAGCTAGCTATAATCAATTAAATGAACCCATCTAAAATTTATATTTCTTGCTAAATCTTCTAAAGTTTTCTTAGCAAACAAAATACAAACTTCTAAATTTTCATATTTCAGTCTGTTCACAAAAATTGTGTAAAAAGAGTCATCACGTGCATAATAGATTCCGACAAGTAATGAATAAGAAAATCAATTCCGACAATTAATTTCTTTTCAAAATGTAAAACAGTGCTAATTGTGAATTTTCTTGTCATTATTAGTATATAGTAGTATGTGATAAAGTATTGAAAAAAATATGAAGATGGTTTATTGTTGGGATGTGTAAAGGTGGATTGGACACCAGAGCTACACAGGAGATTCGTGGAGGCAGTGGAACAGTTAGGAGTGGACAAAGCTGTTCCTTCTCGAATTCTGGAGCTTATGGGAGTCCATTGTCTCACTCGTCACAACGTTGCTAGTCACCTCCAAGTAAGCATTTATTTATTTACAATTTCATTCTCTATATAACTAACCAACCAAATTAACTGTTTGTTATTATTTAATTTTGTGTTCTAGAAATATAGGTCTCATCGGAAACATTTGCTAGCTCGTGAGGCCGAAGCCGCTAATTGGACACGTAAACGGCATATCTATGGAGTAGACACCGGAAGTAATATTAATGGTCGGAATAAAAATGGATGGCTTGCACCGGCACCCACTCTCGGGTTTCCACCACCGCCACCTGTCCACCACCATCATTTTAGACCCTTGCATGTGTGGGGACATCCCACGGTTGATCAGTCCATCATGCCGCATGTGTGGCCAAAACACTTACCTCCACCTTCTACCGCCATGCCTAATCCGCCGTTTTGGGTCTCCGATTCTCCATATTGGCATCCAGTAAACTTTCTAGCTTTTTGTTTTTTGTTTTTTTACATCATAGTCTTTTAACATTATGAATAAACCTGTTAGCTAATGACACCAAATATTTGTATCATATATATATGCTTGTCTTCCTAACCAACATTTTTTGCATGTAGATGCATAACGGGGCGACTCCGTATCTGCCGACCGTAGCTACGGTAATGAACCAACATATCTAAGATTGTTTCCGTATATATACCTTTTTTTTGGCTCATATGTTTACATATATGTGTTTTAAACTGTATTTTTGACTGCTAATTGTATAGAGATTTAGAGGACCGCTGGTTGCGGGAATCCCACATGCTCTGCCGCCACATCACACAGTGTACAAACCAAATCATGGCTTTGGTGGTGCTCGTCCTCCGGTGGACTTACATCCGGTAAGAATCTAATATAATGGATTGATTGTTGTCGAGTTTGACTTTTCGCATTTGATTATGTAATAATGTTTGTTTTTTACTTATTGTGTTTATTACAAATTAAATGGAACAGTCAAAAGAGAGCGTGGATGCAGCCATAGGAGATGTATTAACGAGGCCATGGCTGCCACTTCCGTTGGGATTGAAGCCACCGGCTGTTGACGGTGTTATGACGGAGCTTCACCGTCACGGTGTCTCCAAGGTTCCTCCGACAGCGTCTTGTGCCTGAAACGCACAAGCGCCGTAGGCAAACCGAACCAAACAAAATTCGACGACATGTCTTTCAATTATGGTACCTTTATTTTTCCAAGGGTTGTTTTTGTTTTTTTGACCCTTGTTGAGTGTTAAGAGTTTAGGGTCTCTTTACTTAATCGTCCCATGTGACTAATAAGGAGCCTTTTCATATGTATAACGTAGGGTACTAATACACTCTCTATTAACGCAAATAAATGACCTATATCATCTCTAACCGTTGGTGATTTAGAACTTGATTGCTTTTATATAGTCTTTATAAATATAACATATATAGTAGTTATCATTATCAAATGATCATGAATTGTAATTCCGGACGCATATAACTATATAAGTTCAACGCAAAGTCGCGAAGAATGTCCACGAGATACATGACTAAACATAACTGAATATTACCATATAAATTAAAAAACGTATTGTTGGGATAGAGAGAACAATGACATAAAATATATAATAATGAGGAGAGAGAAGAGGACCACGAGATAAGAGGAGAAGGAAGTGCATGGAGGCAACGTAAAATCCAACGTAACGACCTCTTCTTTCTCCAATTGTGACCACTCTCTCTCTCTCGTCTCCTTCAAATTTTGAATGGTCCCTCTCTCTCTTCATAATTCATATACATGCGGATACTATTACTAGTATCTCATTTTGCACTCACACATGTACACATATCTTTTTATGTATATGTACGTATTTATATTATATAAATATTTAAACCAAAAATGCATGGTCTTAAATCCCAATATAACCAAAATGAATACTCGGTTCAAATTGTAAGCTTGATTTAGCAAATTTTGAAACTAATTAACACACTTGATGTAATAATGGTTTTTTTTTGATAAATAAATTTTACATTCATTAAAAAAAAATACTCGGTTCAAATTCAAAAATTTAAAATGACTTTGGTCTAAGACAAAAAGACAAATCATTTTTTTCTTTAAAACAGGACATTCCAAACCGAAATGCATACTAGTTTTTGGTGCCTACATATATTTTTTTTTTTTTTTTGATAAACCCTATCGGTGTGTTCCTACATATCTACATTGGCTAATTTTTACTAAAATCAAAGTGAAAATAATAAAACCATGGTCTCTAGAGTGAAAGATTTCAACTACTAAATTACCATGAGATATATGGTTAAACATTGTCATTTTGAATATACAAGGATCATGAGATATTTCAATAATTTTACAAAAAGACCACCAGATCCAATCCAGTGAATTAGACGAAACTATGACCTCATTAGGTTGTGAACAGTTTTTGTCTGCAATGATTCGAAAAGAGAATGAAAATATGTCGAAAAACGTCTTCAACTCTTAGGAGACAGTTCTTTAGGAGACTCGAATAAATCAAAATGGGATTAGGAAGTTCAACCATACAGAAATATGAAAACATCATAAATAATTAATGGGAGACTCACAAAAATGCCTTTTTTTCAATACCCTTTTTCAAAAATGCCTCTTTTGGATGTCCATTTTTAAAAATACCCCTTTTATGTACAAAATGACTAAATTACCCTTCTTTTAATAAAAGATATTATAAATATATAAGGAAATATAACAAAATTAGGTCCACAAAATACAAAATATTTTTTGGCGGGAAAAGTGATCCCCCAATTTTTCCCGCCAAAACACTTGTAAAAATTTGTAAAACCTTTAAAATACCTTGTAAAATTTTCCTGTAAAATTTTTTCCCGCCAAAAAATTTTCCCGCCAAAAATTTTTTTTTGCGGGAAAAGTAATTCCGCAATTTTTTTGGCGGGAAAATTTTTCCCGCCAAAAATTTACAAGGTGTTTTAAAGGTTTTTTACAAGGTATTTAGAAGGTTTTACAATGTATTTTAAAAGGTTTTACAGCGTGTTTTCAAGATATTTATAAGATATTATTAGATTTTCCAAGCTTTTTTATAAGGTTTTTACAAGTTATAAGGTTTTACAAGTTTTTTATAAGGTTTTACAAGTTATAAATACCTTATAAAACCTTAAAAGTACCTTGTAAAACCTTTTAAAATACATTGTAAAACCTTACAAAACACTTGTAAATACCTTGTAAAAAACCTTTAAAATACCTTGTAAATTTTTCCCGCCAAAAAAATTTCGCAAAAAAAATTGCGGAATCACTTTTCCCGCAAAAAAATTTTTTTGGCGGGAAAATTTTTTGGCGGGAAAAGTTTTTACGGGAAAATTTTACAAGGTTTTTTAAAGGTTTTTACAAGTGTTTTGGCGGGAAAATTGCGGGATCACTTTTCCCGCCAAAAAATATTTTGTATTTTGTGGACCTAGTTTTGTTTCAAATAAGGGTAAAATGGTCATTAAAAATTAAAAGATGGCAAACTTAAAAATGGACTCTCAAAGGGGGCATTTTTGAAAAGGGGTATTGAAAAAGGGGTATTTTTAACAATTTCTCATAATTAAATATGATGAATATTCGTATTTTTTATTTTAGACATTTGGGCCCATGTAAGAAGAACTCACTAAATGAGCCCAATAAGATTAATGGGCTTACGAAATTGACATTAAAAAAGTTGTAATGGGCTGATTGATTCTATAGTGTAGAAATCTTGATCGAGGGGTTATCTTCTCCGATTTCATATATTGTGCTTTGCTTTTAGAGTTGCAGAAGAGATTGTTTGTTTAATTCCTGAAATTAGAGAGTTTTCGATAGCACAAGCATAGGCTTCTCGATTCGTCTGAGTGTTCAAATTCCAAGCTCTTTCAAAGGGTTCTTCAGATTGATTTTGTGCTAATTTGACGAAGATGGCTCCAACGCCGGATCCCAACAGTGTCGGAGGCGGTGCGAAGCAAGATGAAGCTACCTTGAAGGTTCCGTCTAAGGATCCCAAGAAGAAGGACGAGAAAAAAGATGAGGACTTGGTATGTTTCTTCTTTCTCGGTTTTGATTTGGCTAATTCCTTTTTCGTCATTGGGTTTCGTGTTTAGTATCTGGGTTCATCAGAAAGGAATTTAATTTCAAATCTGTAAGATCTGCAGTTAGGTTTTCAATTGGAATCTCAATCATTGTAGAATTAGGGTTTAGAAAGTGAGTGTCTTGTCGTCATTCCACTAGCCGGATTATAAAGTTGTTAACTTTATGATGGGAGGAGAGTTTTTTTTTTGTGTGTATATTGTCACTTTCTTACTGACTCGACTTACATTGGGTTGTGATTGTAGTCTGAAGAGGACTTGGAACTAAAGCAAAACCTTGAGCTCTATGTTGAGAGGGTTCAGGATCCTAATCCCGACTTGCAGAAGGCTGCTCTTGAAAGCATGAGGTAAGTCTTGACTTGATTAGCTTGGAGTTTTCAGATTACTGTCTTTAAAGCTTGTACAACTTATAAAGTTTTTCTCTTTTCTGCTGTTAGTGTACTTGTTTGTGTTTCTAATTACTCCTTGTTTTAATCTAACCTTGTTGGAGTTTTTTTTGTTTGGTTTTGTAGGCAGGAAATCCGAGCTTCAACAAGCTCCATGACTTCAGTTCCCAAACCACTAAAGTTTCTCCGTCCCCATTATGGAACTCTCAAAGCGTTCCATGAAACAATGGCCGATTCTGATCTCAAGGTATGTCATCATAAATTTCAAGTCATACCTCGTTAACACCTTCTTTGTTCCTATTCTTGGGTATGGCTTAAAGATTTCTTTTGCTATGTTTGCAGAAGTATCTGTCCGATATCCTGTCTGTCCTGGCCCTTACCATGTCTGCGGAGGGTGAAAGGGTATGCTTCTGATAACTCCATTGAGTTCATTTTTTTTTTTCTTTTTTGAGGCATATTTTGAACTGCTATTCACTTTCTTTTACAATATTATTCCAGGAAAGCTTAAGTTTTAGGTTGATTGGAACAGAGGGTGACATTGGATCGTGGGGTCACGAGTATGTCAGGAATTTAGCTGGAGAGATTGCTCAAGAGTATACAAAGCGTCAGGTTAGAAATCAGTTTTCCATTTTGTCTTTGGCAATTCAGTTTCTCATCCTAGGACTTTTGCACATATTCTAAGGTTATTGGAAGTTGTGTTTGGGTTTATCCTTCTGAATTCTGATGGTTGGAGTTTTAAGGAATGACTGTATGTGTCTTATTCAATGAAAAAGGTTACTGAGTCATATTTATCTACCTGTTCATTATCTCAGAGTGAGGAGGCCTCTATTGACGATTTAATGGAGCTTGTGCAACAAATTGTTGCTTTTCATATGAAGGTGAATTCTTAACGATTGTTATATTTCTTGTTTCTTTGGCCCGTATCGAGATATTTCTTGGTTCATTTCTGTCTAAACTATTTCATTTTAATCCTTGCAGCATAATGCAGAAACCGAAGCTGTTGACCTTTTAATGGATGTTGAGGATCTTGATCTCTTACTTGAGCATGTAGACAAAACAAATTTCAAGAGAACATGCAACTATCTCACAAGTGCAGCAAAGTACTTTAAACATAGTCAATCCTATTTATTTTATTTTTCTTCACTCTTTGTTGTGAGCTTTCTTTATATTGCTCACAAAAATCTCTTATACATTTGAATTTTCAGGTACCTTCCTGGACCAGATGACATGTTGGTTCTAGATATTTCCTACATGATTTACATGAAGTTTGAAGAATATCCAAACGCTCTGCAGATTGCATTATTTCTTGATAACGCGCAGGTAGGACTTTAATCTTTCTATAGAACGTAGTTTCATATTATTCTTTTTTTTTTTTTATGTGTGTGAAGCAGCTGGAAAAATCAATCCTTAGTTTAAGTATTTCGTGTATTTGTGTAGATTTTTTTTATGTTTAATGTACTCTATGATGTATTTTCTGTATTGCAGTATGTTAAACAAGTATTTACCTCATGTACGGATCTGCTGAAGAAGAAACAGTTCTGCTACATGATTGCTCGTCATGTAAGTCCTTAACTATTTCTACTTTACTATATTTAATAATTCTATCTCATTCCTTCTTTTCTGTAAGTATGTTTTGATTTTGGATCTTTACTCCTATATGCTTTAAGATTTGGTTGTGCTTTTATTCGATTCTATTTTAATTTCCAGCTGTTACATAAAGTTAACAGATAAAAAAACGAGAACACTGTTTGTAGTTGTTATCAAGCATGATCTAGAGGGAATTTGAATCTGTTTCTTGATTAAATCATGTTTTTTCTTTTGTTTAGTCCAATTTTGTTTAATTTTCTGGAAGACCTCATTCTTTAGCAACACTGGCCTACTCCCGTTCTCTTCTAAGGCAGACACCGATTAACTGCTGCATCACTGTTTAAAATTGCCATCCGTATAGAGACAGAATAACCGACGGACGTACTTTCTTATACTTCTTCTCTCTTCGTACGCCTCCCTGCAGGGTATAACCTTTGACCTTGACGATGAGATGGTTGCAGATGATGATGACCGAGAAGCCCTACAGGATATTGTTAACAACACTAAGTTAAGTGAAGGATATCTGACTCTTGCAAGGGATATTGAGGTCATGGAGGCCAAAACGCCTGAAGACATCTACAAGGTAAATCAGTTTTAATGGATTTTAGGCCTGCTATTCATTTATTCAGTCACAAATTATGTTTTCCTCAGTCTTTGACCTGCCCTTTTGAACTTTTTAGGCTCACTTGCTCGACGGCAGGGCTAGCTCTGGTGCAAGCGCGGATTCTGCTAGACAGAATTTGGCTGCTACCTTTGTCAATGCATTTGTAAATGCTGGTTTTGGTCAGGTATGGTTGCAGATTGTTATAAAATAGATATAGTGGAAGACGTGTCGTCTTAATATATTTGCTTATCGCAGGACAAACTAATGACAGTACCTTCAGACTCGACCACCGGATCTTCTGGAAATTGGCTCTTCAAAAATAAAGAACATGGCAAGACTAGTGCAGCTGCTAGTCTGGTATGCTTTTTCTTATTTGATAAATTTATTTGCTGTGTTTAGATCATGGAAGTAGAAATTGTAACCAGATCTTTTTGTTTACCTATCATAGGGTATGATTCAACTGTGGGATGTGGACTCAGGACTTTCTCAACTCGACAAATATTTCCATAGTAATGATAATCCTATCATTGCTGGAGCACTGCTGGGAGTTGGGATTGTAAATTGTGGCATTAAGAACGATTGTGATCCTGTGAGTTAATGTCATGTTTGATTTTGCTGGAACCATTTGTGCTAATATTTGCAGCCATTCTTCCATCTTACTCAGCTTTATTTCTCAGGCATTGGCACTTCTTGGAGACTATATAGACAAAGAGGATTCATCTGTCAGAATTGGTGCTATCATGGGTCTGGGAATTTCATACGCAGGTTCCCAAAATGACCAGGTCAAGACTTGTTATATTATTTCCCATATTACTTGAATGTTTCGGGTGTTCACGGAACATTAACATGCTCACTGTTTCAACAGATTCGAAGCAAATTGTCCCCGATACTGAATGATGCGAAAGCGCCTCTCGATGTGATTGCATTTGCTTCACTTTCTTTGGGAATGATATATGTTGGTTCCTGTAACGAAGAAGTAGCACAATCTATTATATTTGCTTTGATGGATCGAAGTGAGGCAGAACTGGGAGATGCCCTCACTCGATTCTTGCCACTTGGTCTTGGACTTCTATACCTGGGCAAACAGGTTGGCAATTTGTTGTACTTAATCTTGCTCTTTGTACCTTATCATTATTTGCGTGGCTTGACCAACATCAACTTGTTCCAATATCTACCAGGAAAGTGTAGAGGCTACAGCTGAAGTTTCAAAGACGTTCAATGAGAAGATTAGAAAGTATTGTGATATGACACTTCTTTCTTGTGCTTATGCTGGAACTGGGAATGTCCTAAAGGTATCTAATCAATTGTGCTGGTGGTTGAGTGACGTAGTTCATTACTTTCTTGTTTAGTTGTTGACTCCTACTTATATATTCAGGTCCAAGACCTTCTTGCTCAGTGTGGCGAGCATCTTGAGAAAGGTGACATCCACCAGGGTCCAGCTGTGCTTGGGTTAGCAATGGTTGCTATGTCTGAAGAACTGGGCGTTGATATGGAGATTCGTTCTTTGGAGCGGATGCTACAATATGGAGAACAAAACATTCGGCGTGCTGTACCTTTGGCCCTTGGTCTCCTTTGTATATCCAATCCAAAGGTAAATACTTTTGTAAATGTAGTTTTACTTCGCCTGCTTACAATTGTTAGTGGTTGTATAGAGTAATGCTGGTTTTTAATATTTTTCTCACAATTCCAGGTGACTGTAATGGACACCTTGAGCCGACTTAGCCATGACACAGATTCGGAAGTTGCCATGGTTAGCAATCATTTCACTTCATAGCCTGTCCCGTATTAGTTAGTTGAATAGTATTGAGAGGGGGCTGATCTTTCTTTTGACTCCTACAGGCAGCAATTATATCATTGGGACTGATTGGCGCTGGAACTAATAACGCAAGGATAGCTGGGATGCTTCGGAACCTCTCCAGCTATTATTACAAGGATGCCAATCTTCTCTTCTGTGTAATGTGTTCCCCATTTTTTGTTTTCGTACCCTGCGATAAACTGTTGTTCTTGTTGGAATTATTGTACTCACTGGGTAAGTCATTATGCAGGTGCGTATTGCTCAAGGGCTGGTGCACATGGGAAAGGGTCTCTTAACACTCAGCCCCTTCCACTCTGAACGGTTCTTGCTATCGCCGTAAGTTCATTCTTTTTTTTACCGCTAGAACCAAATATTTTTTGATAGTTGGATGTTCAAAGGTTTCTCATGTGGACCTTATTTATGCAGAACCGCACTTGCTGGTATAGTGACACTTTTGCATGCATGCCTTGACATGAAACCAATCATACTCGGGAAGTACCATTATGTGCTGTACTTCCTCGTTTTGGCGATGCAAGTGAGTTCAATTTCTGTCCCGTTTACTCCCCTCATGTTATTTAGGTCTGATGAACTTGCTATGATTTGATTTTTAATCAAATTTTGTTAAAAAATGTGTAGCCAAGGATGATGTTGACAGTGGACGAAAACCTGAAGCCATTGTCAGTGCCAGTGCGGGTAGGACAAGCAGTTGATGTGGTTGGACAAGCGGGTCGGCCCAAGACCATAACCGGTTTCCAGACACACTCCACACCTGTTCTCCTGGCTGCTGGAGAGAGAGCCGAACTAGCCACCGACAAGTATGTTCTTCTTCCTTTCTTCCTTGTACTCTTTCGTTTTCTCATATGAAAAGCTTCTCGGTATCTGATTATAAAACTCGGATTGTAAATGTCAAACAGATACATTCCTCTGTCGCCGATACTGGAAGGATTCATCATCTTAAAGGAGAATCCAGACTACAGAGAGGAGTGAAGAGATGTTTTCTCGAGACCACCCATAGGAGAGAGCTTCTGCTTCCTGCTACATTCTCAATTCTCACTAGTTTTATTATTTCGTCTATGTTTTTATGCCTTCTTTTTTTCTTTCTATCTCCGTTTAAGCTTTGTTTCATTATCTCGGGATCTTTGTATGACTTGACGCTTTAATTATATAACTTAAGCCTGTTTTTTGTTTTAAACTTTTTATTATAGTTTTCTGAATAAGGGTTTACGAAAACTATTAAAATACATTAAACAAAAGCCAAAAATTAGTAAAATCTTCCTATCATTCAAAGTTTTGTTATAGATTCTTCCCAAAATCAATATTGAATCAACTTTTTTCAAAAAAATTTCACGATCCATATTTTTTTTCTTGATGATGACATAAAAGAGAAGAAAATTTTAGCCATTTGCATAAACTTTTGGAAAAAAGATATTTGGCTACACGAAGTATCCGCGAAAACATGGCCACACATGCAAAGTTTAAAAATGTATCTCTAACTACACAAACTATATGTATCGCATGCCACATATACGAACTATATGTATCGCATGCCCACATATACGAACTATATGTAGTCATGTTGCCAACATCACAAACATTTTTTTCTGATAAATTTTCGCCGGAATCCGGTATTGACCAGTTTGACCGGCGTTGACCGGCGTTGACCAACATAAATATTCAAAAAAAAAAAAAATTTAGTTTTTTAATATTAAGAAAATTATGTTATTGAATCATTTATAATATTATATAATTAAAAAAATATATACAATATTCAATATAAAAATATTTTGTATATATATATTCAATGCATTGATTTTTATAATTAGTTAGTTTTGATACTTCAAAACTAAACTAAAAATAAAATAAAAACCAATTAGGTAAAATAATTGTAAATATGAAATTTTCTTCGGGCAATTGACAAAAATAGCACCAAAAAAAGAATTTATTCCAAAATTAGCACAACATTTCTAAAATTCCACAAATAGCACTCTAAACTTTAACTAAATAGAAAATGAGAGAAAACACTAACCTAATATTAAATTAAATCATTTTAAAGTAGAAATATATACCCTAAATTGAAAATAGGGAACCCAAATATAATACCACAAACTAATATTAAAATGAATCACTCGAGAGGTTGTGAACACAAACTCGACTGATAAAGGAATTTCTTTTAAATGGTGGAAATATATACCCTACATTAGAAATAATGAACCCAAACATAATAACACAAATTTAATATTAACATAAATCAATATGTTTTTTAAATGGTGAAAATATATACCCTAAATTAGAAATAGAGAACCCAAATATAATATTTAGAATTTATTTTGGTTGAATAGTTTCTATATAAAAATTGTGGTATTATTAGAAAAAATAAACTAGTGATAATACTATTGAAACAAAAAAATTAATAGTGAGTCAGTCAACTAATGCTATTTTTGGAAGTTTATTGAATGTGTGCTATAATTGTCCATAAAAGTTGTTTTAGTGCTAGTTTTGGAGAATTTCTCTAGTCTAAATTTTTTGTATAATATGTTGTTAATTTTTGTATCTAAAATTATTACAAAAAATTCTTTTAATAATACAAAAAAATTAACAACATATTATAAAAAAACTTTAGACTAGAGAGTATAGAAAATTTCATATTTACAATTATTTTACCTAATTGGTTTTTGTTTTATTTTAGTTTAATTTTAAAATTATTGAAACTAACTAATTATAAAAATCAATGCATTGAATATATATACAAAATATTTTTATATTGAATATTGTATATATTTTTTTAATTATACAATATTATAAATGATTCAATAACATAATTTTCTAAATATTAAAAAACTAATTTTTTTTTTTAATATTTATATTGGTCAACGCCGGTCAAACTGGTCAATGCCGGATTCCGGCGAAAAGTGTACCGGAAAAAAATGTTCGTGATGTTGGCGACATGACTACATATAGTTTGTATATATGGACATGTGATACATATAGTTCATATAGTTTACGATCCATTATTAAAGATGTGTGGCCATGTCTTTGCGGATACATCTTTTTTCCTAAACTTTTCAAAACAAACTAATTTATAGGGCCTTTGACCCAAAAGTGTTAAGTTATAGGGCCTTCCTTTGGCCCAAAAGTGTTTATAACAAAAACACTTAAGGTTTGGTCCAAACAGGCCTTAACGGTTTCATAGGGTTTATCATCATTTCCCGTAAATCGTAATCAGAATTCACCATTCTCTCTTCTTCTCGCAGCCGTAGTTTTTGATCTTTCTCTTCATTCCCTCTCCCGATGGCCACGTCCGCCGTCCTCTCCGGTGCCAGATCGATGCTTCGAGCTGCTTCGTCACGTAGCGCCGCTGCTTCCACTGGCCGCTTCGCCTCTCAAGCGAAATCAGCCCCACCGCTGTTTAGAGCTACTGCCAGAAGAAGCCCACTACTTTCACCTCTCCGGTTAGTCTCATTAGCCCCTCTATCATACCCATTTCCTTATTTGATCTCATTTCACAGTTGTGTGCTACTTGAAGCTTGAAAAGGGTCAAATTCGATCGAATTGTGAAAAAAAGGAACTTGTCTATGTGTTAATCATGTATCCAGATCGATTATTCAGAAGTAAAAAGACGAAATTTTGCATCTTGATGTGTATTATTCAGAAACTCTCTTATCATTAGTCATTACTTAAATAATTTTCATTTGTTTGTTTTTTGATTTTGATGATAGAAATCCTGTGGAACTGAGCTTCTGTGTGGAGTCATTGTTACCATACCACACGGCTACAGCTTCAGCGCTAATGACTTCAATGCTTTCTATCTCTGGCCAAAGCTTTGGCTGGCTCTCTGACGGTACTTTCTCACATCCTTAAACTCTGTAATGCTTGAACAATGACTTAAGTATGTACTAAATGAGTGGATATTTGCTTTGTTTGATCGATGATATGTGTTTGAGAACTGTTTCTGTATCGGCTTTCTAGATTGATGTATCAGACATAGGTAGAGAATTAGGTTAGATTTACCATTTAAGAATTCTTTTGTTTGTTGCTATGGGCGAAAAACTGGATCAATTGTTGTTGTCTTTCTGCTTAACGTTGAAAAGAGATGGCGGCTCAATTGGTCTAGTTTTTCAATCTTGTAGGCTGACCGAAGAGTAGATGAAGACAACGAAGCCAAGATTTGGGTTTCCTGCAAATAACATTTATAAGCAATTAGAATGGGTTTCCAAGGCAATAATATAGGCTTTAGATACACATCAGTGATTGATGCTGCATTGTGTTTCAAACCTGGTTCCTACATATCTTCTTAAAAGATAACATGTACTTTTTCTTGTTGGTTATAGCATTTGAGTTGATTTATAGAGACTTTAATGAAAGAATTATTACTGATTGGTCTTATAATCCCAGCTTGCAATGATGATGTGTGATGAGTTAACCAGAGGAACAGTGAAGCTACAGTTTATGTACAAAACTCTACCTTTTAAAGCCTTTCTTCCCCAGAAAACTTAGGAACGAAAACCCTCTTTGATTTTGCCTATTTGTTTCTGAGTTTCTTGGAGAGATTTTGTTTGTTTTCAGCCTATTAAGTAAGACATGTTGTATTGGTTAGACGAGTAACTGATGTTTGGTATAATTTATCAGCTTGCAAAGAGGACTTTTGATGATGTCTACGCGTACCCAATGCGATTGCGAGAGAAGGTTTAAGAGTATTTAGGCAAAGAATAATTGTTGTACTGCTCAAACACAAATCATATCTTTGTCTTCAGTTTACATATCAAAGACAAATGTCCTCCATCTTTTAAATCAAATCTATATGATCTTTGTTACATCAACATAAAAACTCAAAATTGCATTTTGTTTACTCGAGCAAGCACTTTTACTAATTTAAAACTTGGAAACATCTGTGTTTGGATACTACAATCAAGGATATCATAGTAAAGAGGGAAAAAAGAAGCAGTTTTCATTAAGGTGACGACCCGTAAACTTGAAAGAATGTTTTAAGTTTCTTCTTCTTGTCCCATTGATCTCCTTTATGTCACATTGTAGTCTCGGCCAAAGACGAGGTACCTTCAAGACTTGAATGCGAACTTTGTTAAACGATCTCTGTCTTCAATTTTTTCATACAAAAAAAACAGATATCCTCCATCTCTCTGTTACATCAACTCGATATTTTAAATTGCATCTCTATTCAATGTGGTTAGACACAAAGTATAGACACTAGAGTTTCTTTGATCCTTCAGTTTCTGCAACTACCACCACTAAAGCTCGCTCTTCTGATGGATGTGTCTGTTCTTCTTTCGCTGGAACTGTCTCTTCTTCTTGTGGAAGTGTTTCTTCTTCTTGCTTCTCATTCTCAAGAGGCTCGACTTCCTCGGGATTTAGCTGTAGATTCTGTCTCCTATACCGAAATATCACCAGGATGATAAAAACTGCAAAACATGAAAGACTTAAAGGTTATATTTTATATAAGGCAAAACAAATAAACTGTCAACCATTGGTTAGGTAAATTACCTGCAAAAATTCGGGTTCTTATGCTAGTCAAGTTCCAAAACGCTGTCACCACAGAGCCTGCCAAGATCTTCTTGTGTGAGCAGACTCCCCATGCTTCACCTATTCTTGTTTTCACTCTTTCAACTGCACACATGAAACTCAAACCAGGTCAAGAGTTTTAAACATTGGACCAGTTAAGGACTTTTACAAATACTTGACTGTTGATTGTAACCCAATTGACTATATTTGAATTGCTACAATTCGATTTCTTCACCTCTTTGGCTAATCTGATGGGTGTAACATGAATACAGCTTTGGGATGGTGAAGCTGAGGAAGAAACCTGTTTCAATAACATACACACATATCAGCTCAGTTCCTGTCATGCTTAACAATGTTTCAGCTTATGTTCCAAATGTTAATACCAAATGCAGATAGCCTCCACAGTGTTATGAGATGACCAAACTCAGCTCCAAGTAGCAGAAATGGTGTCACCTGTGAGAAAAGAGAAACAGCAGATTAAAGGGCAAGTAAACCACCAAAACTGAGTTGATAGAGAGAGAGGGAGAAGTAAATGTCGAGTTTTTACCTTGAGTGTCATTGATGGTTCTCCTGAAAAAAGCTCACTAGTCTTCGAGATCAAAAAGTTGGTCGCAGGAAGCACTCGTCTAGCTAAACGCAAGACATCATCTTCACTCACATGGAACGCTCTCTTTGCGTCTTCATTTTTCCTAAAAACAACACATTGATGGATCACACTACCTATTAGCTAATAGACAAGGCCAAACAAAACTGCAAAAGGACCAAAAAAGTAATGTACCTTTGACAAAGAGCGTTTGACAAGAACGAACCGCAAAGTAACACAAGTCCGAGATTGGAAACCGCCGAGAAAAAGCTTCAAAACAAAGAAAAAGGTCATGACTTTGACAAATCTAATTGAGCCTAGAAACACAAGCTAGAGAGGGTACCTAAAGTTGACTCCTTTGGCAAAGCAAGAAGATAGGAAAGACAAACATCCAAAACCAAACCAGAGAGTCGATTTGGCAACATCTCTCCACATAACCAAATCACTGATAATCTCTCCAATCCGATTCAAATCGCTTTGACATGTATCTTCAACAAATCCAACACACAAGCAAATTCAGAATCAAGCAGAGAAATACATAAAGCAAATCAGCTAGAGAAAGAAGAGTACTTGGAAGATCTGAAGAAGAACAAGGAGGAGCTGAACTTTGCTTATCTTTCTTAGGTCGACCATTCGTCGTCTTCCGCTTTCTAGGAGGTTTTACGATTTCTTCGATCACCAAATTCGCTTCTTTCTCTTCCACAGCTTCAGATCTTCGCCTCGATCTCCGGGGATTCCTCGGAGAAGCTAAAAGACCCTTTTGCCCTACTTTCCCTTTACCCCGTTTACGAACCACCGCCGCATCTTCAGAGGCCATTTCGAGTCGATCGGATAAACGGGTCTTCGATTTTCGAAGCGGAGAAGGAGATAAGAGGATGATATCGCGAAGAGGAACAGGAGAAGATGGGTTTGGAGAATCGTTGCTCATGGGAGAAGATAGAACCAAATCAAGAGAGAGATTTGGAGGATTCGAATCATGGAGAGAATTGTTGAGACGCGAAGCTGATTTAGTGTTGGATCGGTGATAAGGAGGCGTAGACTCCATTGTTATGAAAAGGGAAAATCTCAGAGAATTGATTTGAGAATCTCAGAGAATTATTAGGGTTGCGTTTTAGAAGAAGACACAGTGTCTGATCAGATATAGCCGTTGGAGGAATTTTTCTTTTTCCTTTTTTTTTTTTTAAAGATTCCAATTGAATCTTGACGGTCGTAGCAAACGTCGCTCCAGTCTGTCTTAACGGCGTATGCAAGAATCATCTAACGGCAGAACTCTGGAAATATCACGTAAAGGGAAAAAAATTGAAAAACCGGCGATCTATTATTATTTTGAACGTTTAATACATGTATTTTTAAAATTGAAATAAAAATACCTCGATTATAAATTTTGTCTTTAAAAATATTCGTGTTATAAAGGTTGGTAGAATCTTACCCACGAATTAACAGCTGATCTCTAACCGCAGTTAAAAGTTAACCCTACATATTTAAATAGATACTAATATATTATATGTTTTAGTTATCAATACGACTAATAGATGACGGTTTTTTCGGATCTTTTTCCCGAACATAAAGTAAAGATCTAGCTTTTATGAAAAATAATTATATTTTTATAAATCCTATTGGCTAATCCATGCAGTCACCTCCGTTAAGAACACACTAAAGTGTTACAGAGTAGACTTCTTCTCGAAGGACCATCACATTATCTATATCGAATTTAGTATGTTTTCTGACTAATGCATGAGAGTAACCGAGTTGCCGGTTATCGGACTTCCATGGTCTGAAGTATAAGACCAGACTTCCCACATGAATGTGATTTTTGTTTCTAAAAAAGTTCGAATCCTAGAGGAAATCCCAGATCTCATCAACCACTGGACCACAAACATTCGGGCATAATTTATATATTTTTGGGACTACCCTTAGCATGTTTCATATGTGAAAACTAACTTACTAAACGAACGACAAGAATTAACCTGCTGATACAAAAATGAACAAATATATATACATACTGACAATATATCTCAGATTTATGCATATCTCATACATTCATAACATTTACTATAATTCTAACGTGTAAAGAATAACACAAAGCAAGCTAAAAGTTTGTCGACCAAAAAAAAAAAAAAGTTTGTCGATCGACCAATCATATCCTATAAAACTTGATTATTTTACTTAGTTATGTATTATAACTAGATTTTAACCCGCGGTGTACCGCGGGACTATATTTTTTTTGAAAATTATCCATTGTTTTGTTTGATTTAAATGTATTTATTATATATATATATATATATATATATATATATATATATATATATATTATCCCGCATTAAACCCGCGGGTCGATTTTTGATAACTAAAATTTGAAATTTTAAGTTGAATTTATTTTGTTAATATTGTTTGTTTTGTTTAGCATTTATTGTATTTTGATAGTTAATTCTACGATTTCACTCGTAGTACCGCCTCGTATTAATATTGATTCAAACCCGTCCTACCATATAATCATGTGCCGTGAAGTTAAACATTATTTTGTTATTGTTTTATAATATTTTAATTTTAAAAACATATATAAATTGAGTCAATTTAAAAGTTTGCTTTCAATGGCTCCCATGATATATATATATATATTTTTAATTTTTATAGAGTTCAAATATCATTAATATAATAAACTTTTTATAAAATTTAAATATTATAAATACTTTAAATGTTTTATCATCTTAAAATATTTACAATGTTTAAACTTCTTATAAATTTTTATAAAGTTTAAATATTTATAATATTTGAAACTTCATAAAAGTTTTAATATCGACCCAAACTTCATAATTGTATTTTGGTTGTTAATTCTAAGATTTCACTCGTAGTATATCGTTCCGTATTAATATCAACACAAACCCGTCACACCATATAATCCCGTCCCGTGAAATTAAACATCATGTTATTTTTCTTTTTAATAATAATTTTATTTAGAAGACATATAATTCGAGTCAATTTAAAAATTGCTTTTAAATTGTCTCTATAGTATATATATTTATAATTTTTATAGAGTTCAAATGTTATTAATATATAAACTTTTTTATAGAATTGAAATATTATAGATACTTAAAAAGTTTTATAAAATTTAAATATTTATAATATTTAAATTTCTTAATAATCTAAAATAACATATTATTCCTTAGACATAAATAATATTTATATATTTGGTAATAATGTTTTTTTGGAGTTAATCTAATTTATAAATAAACAAATTATTTATAGCCAAAATGAGTTTGGTTTATAATAAGTAATATAGCAAAATGAGTTTGTCAAATAACGAATAGTAACCATAATTTAATTAATGTACATTAAAATAAATATATTTAAAAAATGAATTACTTTAAAAAATTGGTTTGTCAAAATTAATTAAGGGAGACTCACAAAAATGCCCCTTTTTCAATACCCCTTTTCAAAAATGCCCCCTTTGGATGTCCATTTTTAAAAATACCCCTTTTATGTACAAAATGACTAAATTACCCTTCTTTTAATAAAAGATATCATAAATATATAAGGAAATATAACAAAATTAGGTCCACAAAATACAAAATATTTTTTGGCGGGAAAAGTGATCCCCCAATTTTTCCCGCCAAAACACTTGTAAAAATTTGTAAAACCTTTAAAATACCTTGTAAAATTTTCCCGTAAAATTTTTTCCCGCCAAAAAATTTTCCCGCCAAAAAATTTTTTTTGCGGGAAAAGTGATTCCGCAATTTTTTTGGCGTTAAATTTTTGGCGGGAAAATTTTTCCCGCCAAAAATTTACAAGGTATTTTAAAGGTTTTTTACAAGGTATTTATAAGGTTTTACAATGTATTTTAAAAGGGTTGTACAACGTATTTACAAGGTATTTATAAGATATTATAAGATTTTACAAGTCTATTTTATAAGGTTTTTAGTTAGCTAGGTT